>NW_022987726.1:0-45000 GCF_902827165.1 Trematomus bernacchii
AGAGTCTCTGTGAAAACCTCCTCTCAGTCTGAAGACATTACAAAGAGCTTTCAGTCTGTGACAGTCCAGGTAGCAGAGAGGGATTGTCTCTTTGTCAGAGAGAGAGAGACTGACTAACAAAGAGACAGAGGACATGATGTCATAAACAATGTCCCTGATGGGCTTACCTGAGCAGGTGAGAGTCTGGAAGTAGAGAGAGGAATGTGGTGCTGCACACTCCCTCAGAGCAGATCCAGACAGAACACAGTTAGAGCTGATGTCCCACACAGGTCTCTTTGAGGACTCCTTTCTCTCTCCCACATAAACAGCAGAGCCACAGTCTAGCTCTCTGCAGGCGACTCCTGCTTCCTTCAGGGTCCAGAGAGAGTTAGAGATCCACACTGGTCTCCATTCTCCCTGATGTTCCACCTCCAGGTCTCCTGCACAGCGACTCTCTCCTCCCACCAGCCTAACACCAGGCTCTGGAGAGAAACAAGAGAGTCGTGTCCTTCATTGATATTAGCATATTTTTATAATGAATAATTTATACTATTAATACTTCCGAGTGATAATCAGATCATTAACTCCAGCTCTCTATAAACCAGTGGTGGGAAGTAATAAAGTACATATACTCAAGTACTGTAAGTACAGGTTTGAATGACTTTACTGGAGTATATGGTTTTATAATACTTGTTAGAGCCAGTATTTTAGCTTTGATAAGAAAGGCCTAATTGTGACGTCTGTAGTCAACGCACTATAAAGGACTACATTTCCCACGGCGCCTGTGCTAAAGCCACAGTGATGGGCAACCTGTTGAGAGACGCCGTCGAGGAACAGTTGTTAACCGTACACGTACATACAAATGGTACAAGTACCCTTTAAGTTATGAAGTTACAGTATAAGCATTATCAAGAAAGAAAGAATACCTCAGTTGTTTGTTATTTTATTTGAGTTTGGCCTATTTCTTTTGAATATTGTAAAGGCCTATTTTCTTTGTTGCATGTGCAAAAGTTTGTTATTTTATTTTGAGCAAACACATCATCTAAACCATCGAAGGCCAAGCAACACTTCAAACTGTGAGTCATTTAAAGCAACGAGTTAGAACTGTCTGTGTAGAGCAGGGGTGAGGAACCTTTTTCCTCTCAAGGGCCATTTCCATGTTTTCAACATCCTCCGAGGGCCGTACCAATGATTGACCTCTGCTTCAAAAGACTCAAATCACAGCCCATTCATTTGGCCTTTCTTTCATGCTGTGCAAAGAAAAAGAAACCTCTTAATCCAGATATCTCACCATGACTCACGCATGCATGCACGTGCACGGTGTGGCATGCATGCACATGCACGGTGTGGCATGCATGCACGTGCACGGTGTGGCATGCATGCACGTGCACGGGTGTGGCAGGACCACCACAACAGAAAGATATGGACACAAGATGTGTGCAAATGTGTTTAGTTTCCTCTCCATGTGAACATGATTTAAGTGGGGGGGGGGACCTAACCTCCTCTAGGGGGGTCCAGGGGGACAAACCAGGGGACTTTACTTCCTCTTGATACCGTGGGTTATTTACAAAGAAACACCTAAATATAGCCTACTTGTTGTTATTGTGCTTCTGTCTTTCTGTGTCTTCTCATCTGTAAACTCCCTCAACGCGCCGCTCGCTCTCTTTTCTTGATCGCCCTCTCACGGGTGAACAGTTCACTGTCCCGCTTCATTGTAGGATTTCTGCCATGTACCACTTTAGTTTGACCATCTCTGTTATTAAGTTATGGAATACTACATTGAATTGTCCCCATTCTTTCTTTAATAGTTAGTAACATTAGATATTTTAATGAGATATGGACCGCAAAACTAAAAATGTCCCTGGTTTTCATTTTAAAATCAAGTCACCGAATGCAAGTATAGTCGCCTTAGCTTATTTTGTTATGAGATGTGAATTACTGTTCAATTTAGTTGATGTAATAATCGTTTGGTTTCTTTTACATTAAAAACAAGTTACAATTTTCAAAAGGTCTTATGTTTTTTTTCGGGGGGAGGCCCTTTTTCCAGTTTAGAGCAATAGCCCCTCCAAATGTCTGCACGTCCCTGCCTGGAAGTAGAACAAGTCATTCAAGTTATCTCCACCTTTACCAGCTGCTAAATTCAAAGTGATGTTCACATGAATGGATCATTGATTAGAATCCAGACTATAATATATCATTATGAAAATAGTCGTACTATGAGTCATATTAATGATGGTACTTTAAGCATTATTTGATCCTAATACTTTGACCTAAGTACATTTACATACCAGACTTGTTCTTGTTACAGTATTTCTACACTGTGGTATCACTTCTTTGAATCAAGTATAACATCTCCCCCACATCTATAAACTAATAGGACCTGAAACATGAAACATATGATTAAGTAGAGCTAAAAAACATTTCAATCAGAAAGCTAAACGTAGAGATTAGTAGCATGTTTATGTGTGGCTCTGTCATTTGAACCCTTTGGTGAACATGTGCAACATGGGTCCGTGTACGTGTGTGTTTCTCTTTTAACACAAGAAACTAAATCCCCCAAAAATCCCATAAAGATTTTCAACAAAAACTGAAAAAAGGAACACAAAAGCCTTTTTTCTGATTTTGTTGTTTTGCAGGTAAATAAAAATAATACTGTTGAGCTTGACACATTTTGCCTAAGTACACTGCACACAGATAAGAAAGACAAATAATGGCCCTGCCACAGACTGCACTAGCGAATACATTCGGGGGGCTGGTAACCCTGGTCCAGGGACGGGGTTTGTGATCTCATCTAGTGGGGAAAGCCCTACTGGGTGCCAATATGGCCAAGCAAGGATACCTTCGTGAAGAGAGACTGGAGCCTTTGGAGTGGGGACCTTATGTTCCCGGTGAATGTGTAATTGGTAGAGTTGTTACTGCCATGGTAAGATGGCACGGCTCCCTAATGGGCCGACTTTGAATCCTCCACTGGATTGCCTGGTCTCGGAAAGAGAGGGAGGCAAAGTGTTACTGTGCAGAGACTGCTCTTTGGAGCATCAGCCGAGGCTGAGAGTTGGCACTTGGCCACCTCAGGATAAGGCAGCATATCTAGCTGTCATTGCACGTGAGATGGGGAGAAATGAAGGACCTGCGAGTCCCATCTGGGACTTTTTCTGTTCAGAGCAGTTTTGTCTGCTAGTTCAATATAGGATCCAATGCATTCTGTTTTTGGTCAAATGAAGAAGACATTTGTGAATGATTTACGGCTAAAAATGTTCTTTGCTTTCAATAAAGCTAAGTGGGGACTTTTGGCTTTTCTTATTATTCTAGCTGTGGCGATAGTTTTAGGTGTTTTGTTCAGATTTGGACTGCTTCAACAAGCACTACTGTACATCACAACATTATGTTAGTTCCTGATCAAATTCACCTTTAAGATGATTTGGCTGGCCCTTAAACTGCTAAGGCTAATCTTAAAATGTACATGTTTCTTTTTGGGTCATGGGTTAACAAAACAAGGGAGTTAAACAAAGGAAGACATTTAGGGAGAGAGTCCTGTTGTTCAGGGGGAAATGGAGAGGTTGGCTTCGGTAGATCAACATGATTCCTCCTCTCCCAACTTTGCTAAAAACCTTTATCCATAAAAGCTGCTTAAGAAAACAATTATAAAGAAAATGTTCCAAACTGCTGAGAGGGAGATTTCTCCTCTTTTGCCTCTCCTCCTTGCTGCAGGCTAAGCACCGGATGTTGATGTGGTTTGACATGCAGCTCCGAGATAGAGATCAGCACCCCCACCTTTACATACTCTCACTACTCTCTGGACCTGAGACAGTGACAGTACGTAATGGAGAGACAGAGCTTTACCTCTGAGAATGCTTCATCCCAGTCAATACAAGAGATCCTGATTGGAATTATTTGGACTATTTTTTTATTTAGTTTTGATTACCCCAAAGTCGTTAAAGAATGGGGGATTTGTGACTTTGATCTTAGCTTAGCCCCATTTTACTTATTAGAAACTGGCAAATTGGCCTTATCAATCGGCCAACGCTGAGTTGTTTATTGATTTATCCATTTTGAGCAGAAAGAAGAGTTCAGTTGTGTTATTAGTTTCTTCCTATCAGGGAGCAGTTCAATAAGTAGAATAATGTTAGAAGGTTTTTAACTGCTAAAAGTCATTAGAATAGGTTTGCTCACTTTGGAGATTGTGACCAACTCCTTTTGTAATATCTGGTGTTTATCCAACTCCTGGTTGGTAGAAATGAATTTAAAACCAAGTAGATGTAACAATATCTTTAAGAAAATGTGTGATATTTACTATTGCAATGTTTCAGTCCCTTTATAGACGTTCTGTTGAGTGGTTGGTTGGTGATGGACGCTTATATCAGAGAGAAGATTTATCTGATCATTTGTTGCCAGCATCTAGGACGGGTCTCTCACTGAGACTCCGCGGGGATAACAGGGAACCACCTCGCTGGTATGTTACAGAACATTTAGAAGATTATTTTGACATTAGTCCTAGGGAGCTTGGGGAAGGGTCTACCTGTCCTCCTCCAGCTAAGAGGTCTAGGACTTCTGTGCCACCAAACTAATCTTTTACAGCAGCTGACCAGACGGGCCACAGATGAGAGAAGGCCCCAGAAATGCTGTGGACCTGACCTGCTGACATTGTGCCGTTAAAAGTGCAGAGTATCTAGATTTATTTTAAACATCATGTTACTATACATTTTTGACTACTTATGCTAATGCTGTTAAGCCATTTAGCTTTAGGCCCCAGCTCCATGGGAACGCATACGGCAAAACGCATCGGAGTAACGCAAACGCAACCGCAAAAAACCTTCCGCCCACACGCAATATACACCGGATTGTGTCAAGCTCCACGAGACGGCTCCGTTTACATCCAACCGCTGGAAAAGCTGCAGTACATATGCCGAACCTGTACGTGGCGCTGTAACTTCCTCCACAAAAGCAGCAACTTCCTCCACAAAAGCAGCGAAGAAGAATGGTTGTCATGGCTGCACTTCTGTTTATTCTCCGCAGTGGGGGCCGAGGGATCCGGGCAGAGTTTTTCGCCGGTCAACGTGTGTTAAAGTTTAAATCTTCCGGACAAAATGATAAAAGTGCCGGTCAAAGGTCTTCTTTGTTATTTATTGAGCTTTAAAACAAATGAATAACGACGACATAATGATATATGATAATAAAATACACAGAGCCTGTCTCTTTTTCCTCTCTTCTCACAGCGTCAGTGTCTGTCTCATGAAGCAGCTGATCCAGTAATGATGACTCGACAGTAAAAATAAACATATTTATAACTAGTTTAGGTAGTTTGAGAGGTAATTAAAATAGCTATTGTTGTTGTTAACGAAACACATCAGCAATGATGCGGGGTACGCAGAGAGGTGGGAAGAGGTGGGGAGAGGCAGGGAGAGGCGGGGCTATGAAACGGATGACCGTATAGGCGACCCCACGGCCCCGTTGGACCCCCCAGAGCGCTCCGTTCCCAGATCTATCCACCTTTGGACCCGTTGTCGTTTGCGGGGTCTGTTTCTACGTTTCCGTGACGGCGTCGTCGAGCTTAAAGGGCTATACGCATGAGAAATATGCGGATTCAACCCGTTTTCGTCCCCGTGGAGCCTAGGCCTTATGTTGTTTAAACCCACTTATATACTCAGCTCCTGAAAAAGGGATACAAGCTAAGAGATAAGGAACAAGGTTTTCTTAGAGAGAAAGTGAGGGTTAGGAAACCCGATAGAGGAAACAGGGAGGTTGATAAGTTAGCAAGGGAGCGGCCAGCTAGCCTGGGGTCTTTGCGTCTTATTATACCTGGGGAATGGAAGGAAGGAGAGAGAGTGAGAGTTCCACCGCCCGACCACCTTAACGTATTAGGAAATACACAAGACTTAGCTCATGTAGGGGCAGATAGAGTGGCCATGTGTATGAAAAGCCAAAGGATTGATATACCTGAGGCAAGGGAGACAGTGATACACTTTAGGAAAAGTTGTCTCGAGTGTGCGCGTTCAGGAGTATTCGAAAGACGGAAACTCACCCGCGTCACATTATCACACACACCCAATAGACACTTCAGTGCTGATGTTGCGGGGCCCCTGTCAACTAGAACTATTTTAAGAAATAAGTACTTCCTTATTTGTGCAGAAATGCACAAATAAGGAAGTGCTAAGAGAGTTTATCCCCTGAGAGTTTATCCCCTGAGAGTTGCAACGGGGAAGACTTTTTCTACAAGATTGGCAGAACTGTTAATTCAATTTCCAGATATTGAATCATTAAGAATAGATCATGGAAAACATTTTAAGAACTTTGATGTTCAAGATTTGTTAGAATCACGCGGTGTCACACAAATCTAGTCTGTCTCTTATAAACCTGAAACTAATGGTGTTGCTGAAAAAGCGCTTAGAAATTAAATGTATTATTATTATTATGAAAACTGAGGGAGAAGACACCGTAGTGCAGGTAAATAAAAAGAATACTGTTGAGCTTGACACATTTTGCCTAAGTACACTGCACACAGATAAGAAAGACAAATAATGGCCCTGCCACAGACTGCACTAGCGAATACATTCGGGGGGCTGGTAACCCTGGTCCAGGGACGGGGTTTGTGATCTCATCTAGTGAGGAAAGCCCTACTGGGTGCCAATATGGCCAAGCAAGGATACCTTCGTGAAGAGAGACTGGAGCCTTTGGACTTCAGTGTTAGTATTATTAGATCTCAGTGCTACGTTTGACACTGTTGACCACAACATATTACTAGACCGACTAGAAAACTGGGTGGGACTTTCGGCAACAGTTCTAAATTGGTTTGAGTCCTACTTAAAGGACAGAAAAAACGTTGTTTCTATAGGTAAATACACATCTGAGTTGACAAATATGACATGTGGGGTACCTCAAGGCTCCATCTTGGGGCCTCTTCTCTTTAACGTCTACATGCTACCACTGGCTCAGATAATGAAAAACAACAAAATAAGTTACCATAGCTATGCGGATGACACACAAATTTACGTAACAATTTCACCAGGAGATTATGCTCCAATTCAAACACTGAGTAAGTGCATTGAACAAATCAATGACTGGATGTGTCAGAACTTTCTCCAATTAAACAAAGATAAAACTGAGGTAATGGTTTTTGGAGCCAAGGCAGAACGTATAAAAGTTAGCGCTGAGCTTCAGTCTGCAATGTTCAAAACAACAGATACAGCCAGAAATCTAGGTGTAGTCATGGACTCTGACCTGAGTTTCAACAGTCACATTAAAACAGTTACTAAATCAGCCTACTATCACCTAAAGAACATATCTAGGATTAAAAGACTAATGTCACAGCAGGATTTGGAAAAACTTGTCCATGCTTTTCTCTTCAGTAGACTGGACTACTGTAATGGTGTCTTTACAGGTCTCACTAAAAAATCTATTAGAAAGCTGCAGCTAATTCAGAACGCCGCTGCTCGAGTCCTCACTGACACTAAGAAAGTGGATCACATCGCTCCTGTTCTGAAGTCCTTACACTGGCTTCCTGTGTGTCAAAGAATAGATTTCAAAATATTGTTGCTGGTTTATAAAGCTTTGAATGGTTTAGGCCCAAAATACATGTCTGACCTACTGCTAAATTATGAACCATCCAGAACTCTCAGGTCTTCAGGGACTGGTCAGCTTTCTGTCCCCAGAGTCAGAACTAAACATGGTAAAGCAGCATTCAGTTATTATGCTCCAAATATCTGGAACAAACTCCCAGAAACCTGCAGGTCCGCTGCAACTCTTACTACTTTTAAATCCAGGCTGAAGACTTTTCTTTTTGCCGCTGCTTTTAATTGAACTATTCACATCTTAAACTGCACTGTAACTTTTATCCATGTATTTTTTCTTTTAATGTTTCTTTTATTATCTTTTCTTTTTAATAACTGATTTTAAATGCCATTTTCTTAATGTCTTCCATTTTTGTAAAGCACTTTGAATTGCCTTGTGTTGAAAGGTGCTTTATAAATAAACTTGCCTTGCCTTGCCTTGCCTTCAACAAGCACTACTGTACATCACAACATTATTTTAGTTCCTGATCAAATTCACCTTTAAGATGATTTGGCTGGCCCTTAAACTGCTAAGGCTAATCTTAAAATGTACATGTTTCTTTTTGGGTCATGGGTTAACAAAACAAGGGAGTTAAACAAAGGAAGACATTTAGGGAGGGAGAGTCCTGTTGTTCAGGGGAAATGGAGAGGTTGGCTTCAGTAGATCAACATGATTTCTCCTCTCCCAACTTTGCTAAAAACCTTTATCCATAAAAGCTGCTTAAGAAAACAATTATAAAGAAAATGTTCAAAACTGCTGAGAGGGAGATTTCTCCTCTTTTGCCTCTCCTCCTTGCTGCAGGCTAAGCACCGGATGTTGATGTGGTTTGACATGCAGCTCCGAGATAGAGATCAGCACCCCCGCCTTTACATACTCTCACTACTCTCTGGACCTGAGACAGGCGGCCTACGCAAAGGACTTGAACCAACTTCAAGTTTGCATATTTGAAATGAAATGTTTAAAGAAAAAACTTGATTCTAAACATGACATTGACAACGTGTTCTGCTTTCATGAAAAATGTTCATATTCCCTCTCGTTAAAATTGCATATTATTACTATCAGTCTTTATTTGTTTTAATTTGAACTTTACATTTTTTTGTTCATTTTGAACAATTGTTCATTAAGTAAAAGTTGAACATATGTGACCTCCTTCTCCCTCAAAGATAGAAAAGGGGAAACCACCTGATGCAGAGAGGGAGGAGGCAAGAGACTAAAAGATGATGTGTGAAGAGACAAGGGGAGTTTTTGAGGCTTTTTGAGGCTTGAGAGCTTGAGGGTCTTGGCTCTTGGGCTTGGGCTCTTTTAGAAGGCTTTTTAAGGACATTTGACTTGTGATCCTGTTGCTTTTGTATTTTGACTTGGTGTCGTTTGTTGGATTCTTGTAAATCCGCTATTTTTGAGGGTCTTGGCTCTTGGGCTTGGGCGTTTTGCTATCCTTGCGGTCGGACATCCGAGGCTGGAGTGCCTAAAATAGGGATACGACGGGCAGTTTGGTGTTAGAGGCCACGCTGTAAGCGCCCCCCTAAGCAGATTACGTTGATCTTGCGTGTAGATTCTGGGGGGTTTAGTCCTAAAAAAATTAGACGGCCTTTCACCGGAGCCTTATCAGCACCGGAGCTCGGTATCGGAGACGGCCTAGATATTAACGTTGGTTGTATCGAAATTAGATTCCTTTTCAATGTGATGATCTGATGGTATTTATAAAGTATAATCATGAAAAGTGGTGGTGATGACAAGGTGATGATGGTTTGTTGTTTACCTTTGAAGTATATCCTGGTTTCACAAACATGGTAAAATCATAAATGATGAAACTAGGATCAGTTAGTGGTGAAGTCTTTAAACTACATCATGTTTTATGATAAAGGTTGTTTACAGACTGGAATCACTTAAAGAGTAACAGGGTGAATAAACTGAGCACTTTACCTGTTGAGTTGTGTTCTCCTTCAGCCTGGAGTCCTGAGGAGAAATCAGAAGATAAGGTAAACAGAGTTTTCTATCATCTCAGAAACACGTCAGTGAACTCACTGTGGAGTCATTTCACCAGTTTACTAAAGCTGAGAATAACACGTTCAAGGTTCAAGGTTCTTTATTGTCAATCTGACATACAATTTGTATTTATACGCATCAGACACTCACTGGTGGTAAACACAGCGCTCTCTCCTCTACTCAGCGTGTTCTCCTGCTCTGAATGTAGCGTAGCAGTGTACTGGGTAGCAGGCCTCAGGTTCAGGAGGGTGTACTGAGAGAGACGGGCGGGCAGGCGCAGCTTCTTGGGGTTGGAGCCCTCCACAGTGAGGAAGAGACGGTAGCCAGTGATTTTACCAAGAGGGGCGGACCACATCATCACAGCACTGTCCTCAGTCACCTCGGTGAAACGGATATATCTCGGAGCGTCAGGCTCTAAAAAGAAACATCAATAACCCTGTTAGAGGATGTGATGTGTTTGACTTGCACTTCAGGGCTTCTGAACACACAGTTCATACAGAGAAGTCACATATTCAGAGTTAAAGCAACAGTTGAGTTTAGAGAATATGCTCCTTCAGTTCAAATGAGTCATGGTGCACCATCATCACACTGACACATGTTCTACAGCAACAATTACATTAGGAGGACCCACAGAGGAAAGAGATGCTGCCAGTTCCCACCTTCTGCTGTCACCTGAACGCCTCACTCCCCTATCACTAACTGCAGTCGTTAACTAACTGACCTGTACCTGTTTTAATATGACCTGGTATAGTGTGTGTGTGTGTGTGTGTGTGTGTGTGTGTGTGTGTGTGTGTGTGTGTGTGTGTGTGTGTGTGTGTGTGTGTGTGTGTGTGTGTGTGTGTGTGTGTGTGAATGCATGTGTTTAATTTAGGGCTGTCAAGTTAACGCGTTAATAACGCGTTAACGCAAAAAAAAATTAACGCCACTAATTATTTTAACGCGATTAACGCATGTGTATTTTTTGTCCTCGGCCGCCGTAGTTTCAGAGCGCATCGAGTGTAAAATACCATCGACAAGCTGATGCTGACAGCCCCGCTCCTGCTGCCCGCTTGTGGCAGACCACACTTCCACGCTCACTGGCAGGCCCGGACTGGCCATCGGGAGGACCGGGAGGGAGTGTGTATGTGTGGCGCGACTCGCGCGAGCGAGGCACACCTTACGTGTTGTTGTTGTTAGCATCTGGGGCTAGCTAGCTGCGCTAACGGATATAAGGAGCTGTTTCAATGACATTTCGCCGACAACTGCGCCGAGCACTTGACTTTATGCAGGTAGCCAGACAGTGGGACATTGTACGAAAAGTCAGCACACTCAGCACGGATAGTACGCGCAACATGATTGCAGCGTCCAGGCAGCTCCCGTTCGAGCATATATGCCTTGAGCTGCACATAGCTCCAACGCTCCAACGAGCCATCACAGTGTACATACACACACACACACACACACACACACACACACACACACACACACACACACACACACACACACACACACACACACACACACACACACACACACACACACACACACACACACAGTATTATTGTATGAGAGAGGTTCCAGGTTGAATTGAGGCGAATATTTGTAATGTTCAAATGATAATAAACAAACATATAAAGCATATTTGTCCACTCATATGTTGATAAGAGTATTAAAAACTTGAAAGATATCCCTCTAAGGTACATTTAGAACAGATAAAAAATGTGCGATTAATTTGCGATTAATCGCGATTAACTATGGACAATCATGCGATTAATCGCGATTAAATATTTTAATCGACTGACAGCCCTAGTTTAATTGTATGAGTTTTGTGTAAGTGTCTGTGTGTGCGTATGGATGTTTGTGTGTTTGAGTGTGTGAGTGTATAACTGTATGTATTTGTGAGTATGGTATGAGTGTTTGATTGTGTTTTTGTGTGTCTGTATGCGTGTGTGTGTGTGTGTGTGTGTGTGTGTGTGTGTGTGTGTGTGTGTGTGTGTGTGTGTGAGACAGCATGAATATATGGAACCCACCTCTGTCTAAAACCCAGACTTTGTGAATGTATGTCTCTAAACCAGATGGTGTGTGTGTGGTCGCCCCCTACAGCTCAGTAGCTGAACGTCTCCAGGAAGCTGCTTCTACTCAGTGACCTCTGCTCTTTCTGATGATGATGATCTCTGTGTTTACTCCAGGATCCTGCCTGATCTGATCCAAGCTGTACCACCTTCAGCAGGGGGGGGGGGTGCATGTGTGTGTCCTCAAGTGTGTGTGTGTGTGTGTGTGTGTGTGTGTGTGTGTGTGTGTGTGTGTGTGTGTGTGTGTGTGTGTGTGTGTGTGTGTGAATGCATGTGTTTAATTGTATGAGTTTTGTGTAAGTGTCTGTGTGTGCGTATGGATGTTTGTGTGTTTGAGTGTGTGAGTGTATAACTGTATGTATTTGTGAGTATGGTATGAGTGTTTGATTGTGTTTTTGTGTGTCTGTATGCGTGTGTGTGTGTGTGTGTGTGTGTGTGTGTGTGTGTGTGTGTATGTGTGTGTGTGTGTGTGTAAGACAGTGCGTGACCCCATGTATACCCCAAAACCAGACTGTGTGTACACTCCGTTTTGCTATCCTAGCGGTCGGACATCCGAGGCTGGAGTGCCTAAAATAGGGATACGACGGGCAGTTTGGTGTTAGAGGCCACGCTGTAAGCGCCCCCCTAAGCAGATTACGTTGATCTTGCGTGTAGATTCTGGGGGGTTTAGTCCTAAAAAAATTAGACGGCCTTTCACCGGAGCCTTATCAGCACCGGAGCTCGGTATCGGAGACGGCCTAGATATTAACGTTGGTTGTATCGAAATTAGATTCCTTTTCAATGTGATGATCTGATGGTATTTATAAAGTATAATCATGAAAAGTGGTGGTGATGACAAGGTGACGATGGTTTGTTGTTTACCTTTGAAGTATATCCTGGTTTCACAAACATGGTAAAATCATAAATGATGAAACTAGCATCAGTTAGTGGAGAAGTCTTTAAACGACATCATGTTTTATGATAAAGGTTGTTTACAGACTGGAATCACTTAAAGAGTAACAGGGTGAATAAACTGAGCACTTTACCTGTTGAGTTGTGGTCTCCTTCAGCCTGGAGTCCTGAGGAGAAATCAGAAGATAAGGTAAACAGAGTTTTCTATCATCTCAGAAACACGTCAGTGAACTCACTGTGGAGTCATTTCACCAGTTTACTAAAGCTGAGAATAACACGTTCATACAGAGAAGTCACATATTCAGAGTTAAAGCAACAGTTGAGTTTAGAGAATATGCTCCTTCAGTTCAAATGAGTCATGGTGCACCATCATCACACTGACACATGTTCTACAGCAACAATTACATTAGGAGGACCCACAGAGGAAAGAGATGCTGCCAGTTCCCACCTTCTGCTGTCACCTGAACGCCTCACTCCCCTATCACTAACTGCAGACGTTAACTAACTGACCTGTACCTGTTTTAATATGACCTGGTATAGTGTGTTGTGTGTGTGTGTGTGTGTGTGTGTGTGTGTGTGTGTGTGTGTGTGTGTGTGTGTGTGTGTGTGTGTGTGTGTGTGTGTGTGTGTTGATGTGTAAGTGTTTGATGCTCTGAGTTTCCGATTGGATGTGTGTGTATCCTCAAGTGTGTATGTGTTTGTGTGTGAGTGTGTGTTTTTGTGAATGTATTTGTGTGTGTGTGTGTGTGTGTGTGTGTGTGTGTAGGTGTGTGTGTGTGTGTGTGTGTGTGTGTGTGTATGTGTGTGTGTGTGTGTGAATGCGTGTGTGTAATTGTATGAGTTTTGTGTAAGTGTCTGTGTGTGCGTGTGGATGTTTGTGTGTTTGAGTGTGTGTGTGTGTGTGTGTAAGACAGCATGAATATATGGACCCCACCTCTGTCTAACACCCAGACTTTGTGAATGTATGTCTATAAACCAGATGGTGTGTGTGTGGTCGCCCCCTACAGCTCAGTAGCTCAACGTCTCCAGGAAGCTGCTTCTACTCAGTGACCTCTGCTCTTTCTGATGATGATGATCTCTGTGTTTACTCCAGGATCCTGCCTGATCTGATCCATGCTGTACCACCTTCAGAAGGGGGGGGGGGGGGGGGGGGGGTGCATGTGTGTGTCCTCAAGTGTGTGTGTGTGTGTGTGTGTGTGTGTATGTGTGTGTGTGTGTGACATTGTGTGTTTTTGTGTATATTGTTTGAGCGTCCTCCCATGGGTGTGTGTGTGTGTGTGTGTGTGTGTGTGTGTGTGTGTGTGTGTGTGTGTGTGTGTGTGTGTGTGTGTGTGTGTGTGTGTGTGTGTGTTTTTGTGTGCATGTAAGTTGGTGTGTCTCTGTGATTTGTGTGAGTGTGTTTAACAAATATCAAAGTATTTGGTGATAAAACTTGATGTAAGAGTTTGTTTGTGTGAGTGTGTACGTGTGTATTTAAAGTGACCCCACTGATGCCTAAAAAAGAGACTGTGTGTATATATGGATCCCACCTCAGTACCTCTGTGTGTGTGTGTCAATGTAAATATGTGTGCGTAAGAGTATGTACATATGTTTTTGTGAGTGTGTTTGTGTGTATTTTTTGTGTGTGTTTGTGTGTGTAACACAGTGTGTATATAGACCCCACTCATGCTTAAAAACCAGACGGTGTGTATGCGGACCCCACTCATACACACACACTCAGACAGCAGTCAAAGAAACCACAGGTAATTCACAATAATGAACAATGGTGTAGGCAGACTCATTGAAAGATGCAACAATAGAGATCAGTGTGAATGATATAATAGAGGTGTTAGAACGTGTTAGAGGACACACACTTTGAGTTGGCTCGACACACATATTAATGCCTTCATATAACTGAGTATAAACACACTGATGGGACGTTCAATACAACATGTATTATTATTGTGTGTGTGTGTGTGTGTGTGTGTGTGTGTGTGTGTGTGTGTGTGTGTGTGTGTGTGTGTGTGTGTGTGTGTGTGTGTGTGTGTGTGTGTGTGTGTGTGTGTAATATAGTGTGTAAAGTGACACCAATTATGTGTGTGTATTTGTTTGTATGTATGTGTGTGTGATTGTATGTGGGGGGGCCTCTCTGTGTGTGGTCAGGATGTGTGATTGCATGTGTGTGTCTGTGTGTCTTCATATTTGAACATTTGTGAGTGTGTGTGTATTTGTGTGAGACTGTGAGTTTCTGTGTGTATGTGTGTGTGTGTGTGTGTGTGTTAGTGACCCCAATGGTACCTACAATCTGAAGAGTGTAAATATATAGACCCCACTTATGCTTAGAAACCAGAGGGTGTGTGTATGTGGACCCCACTCATGCTTAGAAACCAGACAGTGTGTGTATGTGGACCCCACTTATGCTTAGAAACCAGAGGGTGTGTGTATGTGGACCCCACTCATGCTTAGAAACCAGAGGGTGTGTGTATGTGGACCCCACTTATGCTTAGAAACCAGAGGGTGTGTGTATGTGGACCCCACTCATGCTTAGAAACCAGACAGTGTGTGTATGTGGACCCCACTTATGCTTAGAAACCAGAGGGTGTGTGTATGTGGACCCCACTCATGCTTAGAAACCAGAGGGTGTGTGTATGTGGACCCCACGTATGCTTAGAAACCAGAGGGTGTGTGTATGCGGACCCCACTTATGCTTAGAAACCAGAGGGTGTGTGTATGTGGACCCCACTCATGCTTAGAAACCAGAGGGTGTGTGTATGTGGACCCCACTCATGCTTAGAAACCAGACAGTGTGTGTATGTGGACCCCACTTATGCTTAGAAACCAGACAGTGTGTGTATGTGGACCCCACTTATGCTTAGAAACCAGAGGGTGTGTGTATGTGGACCCCACTCATGCTTAGAAACCAGAGGGTGTGTGTATGTGGACCCCACGTATGCTTAGAAACCAGAGGGTGTGTGTATGCGGACCCCACTTATGCTTAGAAACCAAAGGGTGTGTGTATGTGGACCCCACTTATGCTTAGAAACCAAAGGGTGTGTGTATGTGGACCCCACTCATGCTTAGAAACCAGAGGGTGTGTGTATGTGGACCCCACTCATGCACACACACTCTGACAGCAGTCAAAGAAACCACAGGAGGAAAACCATGTTTCACTTTAAGACTAACTCTTTCTGTTTCTGCTGATTATGCAAACTAATATCAGATGTTTCAAAATAAAATGTAACAGAAACTCCTGCAGATTTATGATAAGTATATATTTGTTCCCACATCACATCTTTCATGTTTGATTTCAAATGTGTTGTATTTAGTCATTTCCCTCCGGTTTCCAATAAAGGTTGACCTTATCTTATAAAGTGAATATTCTTCTTAAATAATAGCTGCCTGCCCAAAGCTCTGGAGTTTATTAACAGAGTAGGGAGTGAAGACTTCTATAAATAAATATCATACATACTAATGAGTCTTAATGATCAAAGTTCTGATCAGTCAGGATGATGTTTTAAATATGAATACAGACTGAGTGAATGCACAAGAAGCCTAACTCTCCTTTACAGTCATTCACAATAATGAACAATGGTGTAGGCAGACTCATTGAAAGATGCAACAATAGAGATCAGTGTGAATGATATAATAGAGGTGTTAGAACGTGTTAGAGGACACACACTTTGAGTTGGCTCGACACAAATATTAATGCTTCATATAACTGAGTATAAACACACTGATGGGACGTTCAATACAACATGTATTATTATTGTGAGTGTGTGTGTGTGTGTGTGTGTGTGTGTGTGTGTGTGTGTGTGTGTGTGTGTGTGTGTGTGTGTGTGTGTGTGTGTGTGTGTGTGTGTGTGTGTGTGTGTGTGTGTGTGTGTAAGACAGTGCGTGAAGTAAAGTGACCCCAATTATGTGTGTGTATGTGTTTGTATGTGTGTGTGATTGTATGTGGGGGGGTCTCTCTGTGTGTGGTCAGTATGTGTGATTGCATGTGTGTGTCTGTGTGTCTTCATATTTGAACATTTGTGAGTGTGTGTGTAAGATGCAACAATAGAGATCAGTGTGAATGATATAATAGAGGTGTTAGAACGTGTTAGAGGACACACACTTTGAGTTGGCTCTACACAAATATTAATGCCTTCATATAACTGAGTATAAACACACTTTCCGTAGTTTCTGCTGATTATGCAACTGATGACGTGTCTTCATCTGATCTGATCACACACACACACACGCACACCACACACACACACACACACACACACACACACACACACACACACACACACACACACACACACACACACACACACACACACACACACACACACACACACACACCACCAGCAATAAGGACAGGGAGCTATTGCACAACTGACCCACTCTCTAAAGACACTCTCTCTAGGCGTCAGCGCGGCCTCCGGAGAAAACAACTTGTAATGTCTGAATATAAAGACGATGAAGGGGAGATCAATAAAATATATATTTACCCAAAGAAAATTGTGTGTGTGTGTGTGTGTGTGTGTGCGCCCGGTCTACAGAGAGGGCATGTGAGGACCCACTAACCCGTCATGTAGATAAGATCAACAGCATGGCCAACATCACTGCGTAGAGACACAGAAATAAAGAGCAGCATAGAAACCACGTTTGAAACTCCGTGTGCACGGCGGCACGATCACTGGGAACACAGCACTCAGGAGCAAGGCACACATTCACAATAACTAAACAAAGCAGCTTTGCTTGGGCCTTCAACTTGGGCAACCGCTGTGTGTGTGTGTGTGTATCTTGCTGTCAGTGTTTACGAGTAGTTTTTTCTTGAGAGATCACAAAGATATTTGAATATAATAAATAATAAAGTGTATTCTTACCTGAGCTACAGAGCAGTAGCATCATCAGCAGCAGCAGGTGATCCATGTCTCTCTTCTGTCTCTCTCTCTCGCTCTCTTTATTCTGAGTATCTCATGTTTTGTCCTCGCATTATATCAGCGTAAAGCGAGAGGTGGGGTCTCTCTGGAAACATATCTGATGGTATTGATATGGTATTGATATCTGATGGTCACTTCCCGCTCTCTTCTCTCTTCAGCTACATGTCAAATCATCACATCAGAGGCTGAGCATGATCCTATTTTGAGGGAAATGATCCAACGCTAGTCTTTAGAAGGAGAACAAGTAAACATAAATGTCTCATTTAAAATAACAAGCTCTTTCACACAGATACAGAACAACTAACATTGGGGTTTGCTGCTTCACATTTTTAATCAACTAAAGAACTAAAAGCCCGACTGAACAAAGGCAGGTGCAAAAAACAAAGTGTGTAGAAAAGTAGAAGAAGGACTCAGAGATCAGAGTCACAGAGCAGAGGACCAGAGTCCGGGGAGGAACAGGTTCAGGTGGAACCAGCTTGGTTCTGACTATGGAGAGGTTCTGTAATCCTCATGAACCTGTTAAGCCCGGGTTAATGATTTGAACATTGCTTCTTACCTAGTTAGTATTCTTTCTTTTTATTGATGCATATTTTACTAATCACTCCCCTTTGAAAGTGTTTGTGTTACTGTCCTATAGTACACATTGGAATGGTTTCTTACTCATTTTGTGATATTCACACTGAAGAGAATTATTTGAGTCAATAACGTATAATACATTATTTTACATATATTATATATTTATTTATTTATTTATATAGTCTTAAAGTTACAACCGGCCCTTTGAGTGCAAACTTAATGCTGATGTGGCCCGAGATGAAATGGAGTTTGACCCCCCTGCATTAGGGTGTTGATGTCAGGCCTGACTCTCAGCTTTATAAAAAGGGAAGTCTTTAGCTGCTCTTTAATGTGGACCCCCCCCCCCCCCCCCCCAACAGACTGGGGGCTGGTTCCACAGAAGAGGATCCTGAGAGCTGGAGGCTCCCATTAAGACTCAGAAAACCGGTTCTTATCTGGCCGCCAAGAACCAAATACATCACGCTTCAGCAGGGGCGGCATGGGGTGGCCACCCTAAAAAATAGCCTTGCCACCCCAGCTGCCACCCCAGTTGGCAGCTTTGTTTTGAAAGAAAAGTTGTGGCTCATCGGACGTTTATGAGAGAAAATCTCTAATGTCCGAGTGCAAGTGAATGCAGCACAAGATGTGAGTCTTGTAACCCCTCCCCCGGCCCTGGCGCAAGCTTGGAAATATGATTGGTGGCGATTTCATTTGAACGGGGGGGGGGCATGGATGTATAATAAGAACTGGATACAGCGTGGGAGGCGGGGCCTCATTCATTCCTATGAGAGTTGCTCATTCGCGCATGATGATAAAATGGCCCAACTTTTGAGAGAGCGAAACGTCACAGATTACCCGGCATGCCTGAGAAGTACCCGTATGTGCGCTCATAGCGCATGCGCAACTTTAACCATGCCCCCCAAAATGCTCGTTCACATCAAGCACGTCAATTTGCGTACACGTAACAGCACCGCACATTCATGACAGCATGGTAATGGTTTATTATTATGATAGATTTGATATTAACGAGGCGGCAGTTAGCAGCTAGCGGTTAGCTAGTAATTATGCTAATTTACACATCAATCGTTATGTACTTTTATATTACGCTGTAACAGGATCTAGTGATATCCAAGCAACAGAGCTTCATTTAGCATGAAAGAATTATTGCACTGTATATATATATATGTATATATATATACAGTGCAATAAGCTTCTTAGTGCAATAAGAAGCTACAGGGACGTTAATCTACGTCGGTAATATTAACTTTATTTAATACAACATGTACGGTACAAGATTTAATCATACAGCCCATGTAGTATAATATTTTACAAATGATGAATTACAGCAAACATGTGCAATATATCCATTATTACAGCTCCGTGGGCTGGCAGTAAGGCGATATGGGTCCGTTCTTATTGTACATCCATGGGTAAAGATAAACGCATGTACTAGTGCTGAACACGTAACATGAACGTGCCGGGCGGCGCGGTCCCGTGGGTTAGATGCGCGTTCATAATGCAGAGGGAAATAACTCTCAGAATAACGTTATTAGCACATTTTTACAACTTGAGGAACGAATGTTTTTAATAAGGGCTATACAAGTGTTCATACTGGGTAGTTTATTTAGTTTAAAAAAAATTATCCAACGATTTACAGACCACTCTTTCCCCATGTAAGTCAATGGGAAAAAGTGTTTCCGGGCCTGGCAACCAAAAGGAAGTGTAGTACCGCCGTTTGGCCAGCACGAATATTTTCATCTGAGTCCGGCGCACTTCCTGGGGGCTTGGGGGGGGGGGGGTCGCAAAACGAGAAGCATTCAAAATGGTAATCGCCGCATTCAGCTGTAATAGGCGTGCCAACTTGATGCTCTGCTCACGGGTGACTCGATGAGCATAACAAACTGTTAAGATGATGACCTTGTGTGTGTGGTTATTTTTTTTCTTTGTGGGGGTCTGCCCCCAAAAAACAGTTTTAAGTCCTGAGAAAGTCAAATAAGACGGTGTGTAAAACTACACTGCCCAGCCAAAAGAAAGTAACCACTTTGATGTAACTAGGCCAGTAGGTAAGGGCTTTCCACTGGACAATTACTGCAGCGATGTGTTTGAGCTGAATACACGTTTTTTAACCCTAACTGATGCAGTTAGTCACTTCTTTAATGTTTGTTCTTTCTGATGTAAAGTCAAGGTTGTAACTGTTTGCAGTAAAGTTGTGGGGCGCTGAACTGTTCCTTTGAATCTTTTGAATTTTGATACATGATATAATTACTTGTCTTTCAAATTTGAAGGAGGGTGAGCAAGCATCTTGAGGAACATTCATCATGAACTCCTCCAAAAAATATAGTTTATTCAATAATAAATGAATATGTGAATCATAACAGTGATTGACAGCTGATAGGAATAATATGATTGTTAATAGTATCATATTCATTCAGACAAACATCGATGAGACAGTTCATTCATGTACTTATTGCAGCAGTCTTCATAGATTTGGTTCCCCTGCTGGTCTAAGAGTGAAACTAACTCATTCAGTTATTGTTCATTTAAAATTCATTAAATTCTGTCTGCCACCTTATATATTTATATGTAAGGCTTTACTGATGTGCCACAATAATGTCACCTAATGTTATTGAATTAAAATATTAACATTGTGGCTTTCCAAGTTAACATTGATTGATATGACTGAGATTAAATCAGCATATACTTCTGCCAGGGGATGCCACCCCTCAGAATCTCCTGCCACCCTCTGAGCTTCAGTCAGAGAAGGGGGCGCTGAGCAAAGTGACTAGAACCACACACTGATATAGAGAGTGTCTTCAGAGACAGAGAGTGTGTCTTCAGAGAGTGTGTCTTCAGAGAGTGTGTCTTCAGAGGGTGTGTCTTCAGAGAGTGTGTCTTCAGAGACAGAGAGGGTCTTTAGAGAGTGTGTCTTCAGAGAGTGTGTCTTCAGAGAGTGTGTCTTCAGAGACAGAGAGTGTGTCTTCTGAGAGTGTGTCTTCAGAGAGTGTGTCTTCAGAGAGTGTGTCTTCAGAGACAGAGAGTGTGTCTTCAGAGAGTGTGTCTTCAGAGACAGAGAGTGTGTCTTCAGAGAGTGTGTCTTCAGAGAGTGTGTCTTCAGAGACAGAGAGTGTGTCTTCAGAGAGTGTGTCTTCTGAGAGTGTGTCTTTAGAGAGTGTGTCTTCTGAGAGTGTGTCTTCAGAGAGTGTGTCTTTAGAGAGTGTGTCTTCTGAGAGTGTGTCTTCAGAGAGTGTGTCTTCAGAGAGTGTGTCTTCAGAGACAGAGAGTGTGTCTTCAGAGACAGAGAGTGTGTCTTCAGAGACAGAGAGTGTGTCTTCAGAGAGTGTGTCTTCTGAGAGTGTGTCTTTAGAGAGTGTGTCTTCTGAGAGTGTGTCTTCAGAGAGTGTGTCTTCAGAGAGTGTGTCTTCAGAGACAGAGAGTGTGTCTTCAGAGAGTGTGTCTTCAGAGACAGAGAGTGTGTCTTCAGAGAGTGTGTCTTCAGAGAGTGTGTCTTCAGAGACAGAGAGTGTGTCTTTAGAGAGTGTGTCTTCAGAGAGTGTGTCTTCAGAGAGTGTGTCTTCTGAGCAGGGGTTAAATTGGGCCGGGGCTGTCTCTTGCACATGACGATGCTCTGACGTCATCACCCTCGCACAGTTATCATATGTTTACAAAAAACGATATATAGGCCAAAGTTAAAACTTTCCTCGTTCTTAATATAGACTATATTTAGGGTCGATATGTTACATTACATTACATGTCACTTGTTAGACGCTTTTATCCAAAGCAAGTACTCAATACTGTGGGCAATCCCCACAGGAGCAATTTGGGGTGAAGTGTCTCAGGGACACAACGACATGCTGACTGCAGTGGGACTCGAACTTGCTATCCTCTGATTCGAAGATCAGCGCATTAACCCACTGTGCCACACGCCTCCTCGTATACATGTATTGACTTTACTTTAAAATAGCAGATCTCTGTGACCGGATATAGTTTTTTCGGCTTGGTGAACGTGTGTCTCTGCTCCGATCAGGAGTTGCAGGGGGGGGGGTTGTGCAATAGCTCCATGATGTGATGAGAGGTGTTGTGCAATACGCTGCATGTCCTTATCATAGGTGGTGTGTGTGTGTGTGTGTGTGTGTGTGTGTGTGTGTGTGTGTGTGTGTGTGTGTGTGTGTGTGTGTGTGTGTGTGTGTGTGTGTGTGTGTGTGTGTGTGTGTGTGTGTGTGTGTGTGTGTGTGTATAATTCTCTTTAACTTTGATAAGACCACATTAAGACCACATGACGTGTTTGAAACAGTTCCGTAGGAGACCAATTTAAAATAACAAGCTCTTTCACACAGATACAGAACAACTAACATTGGGGTTTGCTGCTTAACATTTTTAATCAACTAAAGAACTAAAAGCCCGACTGAACAAAGGCAGGTGCAAAAAACAAAGTGTGTAGAAAAGTAGAAGAAGGACTCAGAGATCAGAGTCACAGAGCAGAGGACCAGAGTCCGGGGAGGAACAGGTTCAGGTGGAACCAGCTTGGTTCTGACTATGGAGAGGTTCTGTAATCCTCATGAATAAAGACTCAACATGATTGGTTAGCTTGATTTGAGGAGTGAACTCTCAGGAGTCCCCCTTGTTTCAGACAAACCCCCCCGCTGTGTGAAGGCCTCTACAGTGAGTCACGTGATCAGGTGTTCCTGTAGGCCATGATCTCAGTGTGAACAGAGGGTCGTGCTGCCGTCCAGTCGCTCTCTGTGTTCATCAGTGTGAGATCTATAGAAGGAGACAGACTCTCTCTGAGGACGTCTTGATTCTCTGTCACTGCCTTTGTTCAATCGCTCCATTAAAGGAAAGGCAAAGAAAGTTTATTGATAAAGCATCTTTCAACACGAGGCCATTCAAAGTGCTTTAAGAGCATCAAGAAACACATATATTCAAATATAGATTCAAGTGTAGCTCACTTCCCTGAACTGCATTTCTGAGGAAGTGATCATGAAGACGCTGATGGGTTACAGATTACAGAAACCGTTTCCTGTCTCCATGACGACCAGGGCGCCCTATCAGATTCAAGCTGTCAGTGTAAGCAACAACTTGTGAGGCGTTCAGGTCTGAGGATGCCTTCAGGTACTTTATAATAATTATAATAATAATACATTTCATTTATATAGCACACTTTAAAAACAACGTCATCTCAAGGTGCTTCACAAAGCTATCAGGAGAAAAGAATAAAACTAATAAAATAAAAATATATCTTTATGAACTAGAAACTCACACTCATTGGCCCGGCTCATTTTCTGTGTCGAACGTTTTCAATGACCACACACTGTACACCCCCACCACCCCCCACACACACACACATACACACACCCCACACACAGCCCACACACACACACACACACACCCAAACACTAGGGATGCCAGAAACTGACCATGATCAAATTCGAAAATCGGACAGCCCTGGCGAATATTAATCGATCGGGGGGGGGCGGGGTCGGTGTGTAGCAGGCTGCAGCAGGCAGCAGCACTCTGCGCTGCTGGCTTCCTCCAAGTTTACAGTAAAACAAACTGGTGGTGTGACCAATGGCCATTTACAATTATTAATACTATTACTATTATTAGCATTAGTCTATATTTTGGTTGAAACTAAGCCAGGAAAAAAAAGAAAAACATAAATAATAATAAAAATATATATAAATAAAATCGAATTTAAAAAATAATTTTCGATTATGGAGACTGTAACGAATATTCGAAAAATCGAATAATCGCTGGCATCCCTACCAAACACACAGCCCACACACACACACACACACCCAAACACACAACCCACACACAACCCCCACCCCCCCACACACACACCACACACACACCCCACACACACACCCACACACACCCCACACACACACACACACCCAAACACACACCCCACATACACACACACACACACACCCCACCCCCCCACACACACCCCACCCCACACACCCCACACACTCTGATGCCCCTTTCACACCGGCGCTTTTCCAGCTCCGGCTCGGAGCTGGAAAAGGTCTGTCTGTTCACACCGCAGTGGCGCCGCGTCATAGCTCCGGAATGCGGTTCACTTCCAGCTCCAAAAAATTGTCGGTCTAGAGGCAAGAGCTTCGGAGCTATGACACGGCGTCGCTTACGTCTCTCTTACGTCGAGGCGTGCAGGAAACTAAACCCACCTCCCCTGCACATGGGTCGACTGAAGAGTCTCGTCATGCCTGCCTACAAGCAGTCATGTCCGACTATCACAAGTAGAATCATAATGAAAAATACGCCGGTAAAATGTGCCTGTAGAAAACGGCTTAGCAAGTAGTCAGTTTAGCTTCGGTTGCTATGCTAACATCACCCATGTTATACCAGAGAAACTTTCATAACAGCGTTGTGATGCCAAACAGCGTCAATTCAGACTGACACACATTCACTTAAGGGGAACTGGGGATATGTATCAGCTGCTTGTGTGACAGTCAGACAGTGAATACTTTAGAGCCGTGTGAGCTAACCCGGAGCTAACGGGAGAATAAACTCCTGTGGAAGAGCAGCCAGCACTGCAGCGGTCGGTAAATGCCGCTGAAACACATTAATAAACAATGAACCACGGCACTCTGGAGAAAAGTATAAGGTTAGAGAAGTCGTTATTTAATTTAATCTGGCTTCGTATGATTAAAAGCAACACGATCATCGACCCGACGCAGTCCCCCCCCGTTGTTGTGAGCTCCGTTGGGGAGAAAATCAGCGATGTAAACGGTGACGTCATGACGCAGCAGCGGCAGCTGGGCGGTGTGAACAGAGTGGGAGCTGAAAAGGGAAACCGGAGCTGAACCAGAAAAGCTCTAGCTAGGAGCTAGAAAGGGAAAAGCGCTGGTGTGAAAGCCGCATGAAAGGCTGTGTGTTAACCAGAGGTGAACCGTCAGGGCCTTCAAGGTATTCAGAGAATACCCTGGAACACTGAAAAGACGGACATTATAACGGCGTGGGGGGGCGGTGGCGGTGGTTGTGTGTCTACAGAAGGTCCAGTTGTGATAGACACGGTTCTCCACTGGTGTTAACGGGGCTGAAGAGTTGTGTAGACTCACATCAATGTTGTTAATGCTCTAAAAAAATACTTAAGAAAAACCCTTTATTTGTACATTTGTCATATCGTGATTTAATTAAAAGAAAATGTTTTTGTTCAATTGCATTTTAAAATAAAAACAAATATGGTCTTTATTTATAATTGTGATCCAACAAAGGTAAAGGGCAAACATGAACCTTACTGTATATGCTGTTTGTACGGCTTGTAGTTGGGATAAAGGGAACATCTGTTGAGTATGTTCACATCCAATTGTTTGGTTGTGTTCATTTACAAACCCAGTAGCTCAGCGGGACTCCAGACCCCCGAACACCGGCTGAATAACAACGATATGAACGCCATCCAAGGGTTAAAGTGAACTCAGATAAACAGGAACACTCTCAGGGGGCTCGAGAAGGTACAGCACCCCCCCACTGTAGATACATATGTGCAAAGCGTGTAAATATAGAATGATGCAGCATATTTAACTGCTATTCTTAACCTGTATATAGCATGACATGTTGAAGCCTATATGATGATTGTATGTACGTGTCAGAGTCCTGTGAACAGTGTGTGTTTACTGAGGGACTGATTGAGACATCAGAGAGCGCAGTTAGCATGTTGCTATCTCTCTGTCAGATCTCAGCTGTCACCAGGAAGTGATGGGGGGGATCAGTCCCTGCTGTCACTCTGTTCTCAGGAACTAACTCAATATTCTCTGATCCATCCCATAAAGTGCATGCAGAGTCTGACCTCTGAGAAAACCGTATACAAGTAAACTCAATCCTTTTAAACACTTCCTGCCTCCATAAGAAATGTGAGTGTGTCCTGAGAGCAGGGGTAGCCAACACGGTGCCCGCGGGCACTTAGTCGCCCGCAGGGGCAACGTGAGTCGCCCGCGGGGCATGTTCTAAAAATAGCTCGCCAAGCAAATCCAAAATGTATAAAATACACAAAACAAAAAAGGAAATGTAATTAAAAGAATCTACCCTATGCATAAACGAAACCTAAATCATAGCGAACTCTATCTACTTACTACAACTCTATATCTATCTAACACCCCTCCTCCCCCCACCCCCAACAATGAATATCGACCAATCACGTTCTTGCTTGATTTGCGGGACCAGCGTTGCAGTCTGGAAGAAAAGCAATGTGGCACCTCCCCGCTGATTTCCCTTCTGGCAGAATCTACACATCAGCCCCATTGAGCAGCCTATCATGCAGCCTATACAACACATGAGGGGCAGAGCTTTACTCTGCGTGTTGCAACTTGCATATATATTTATTGCACTTGATGCACACACACGCATGGCGTAATTTCCACCTGGGACAGGGGGGACATGTCCCCCGCTCTTTTCGAAATCCCGTTTGTGTCCCCCCACTTTACAAATATGTTTATTATTATTTTTTAACGCAAGCCGTCATCGCCAGAGAGCTAGGGAGGGAGGGAGAGAGAGGGGGAGAGAGAGAGAGCGAGCGAGAGAGCTAGGGAGGGAGGGAGAGAGAGAGAGAGCTAGGGAGGGAGAGAGAGAGAGAGCTAGGGAGGGAGGGAGAGAGAGAGAGCTAGGGAGAGCACACCTTTATTTAATATAGACAAAGTAAGAAATCATTCCAATGTGTGCTTTCGGACAGTAAGAAAAACAAAAAACAGTTTGAAAGGGGAGTGATTAGTAAAATAAGCATAAATAGAAAGAAAGAATGCTAACTAGGTAACATAAGATACGAATAAACCAGTTTAAATGATTTGTTATTGGTTGTGATCATATTCTAAAGATGTTTGGATTATTGAAAAGTATACAGCTCCCTTTCATCTGAGTGTTGAGAGCTGTATCCATACATTCATGTTGTGCTCAAAGTGCTCCAGATTGATGCATGCCCCCGGACCCCCCTAGAGGAGGTGAGGACCCCCCTAGAGGAGGTGAGGACCCCCCTAGAGGAGGTGAGGACCCCCCTAGAGGAGGTGAGAACCCCCCTAGAGGAGGTGAGGTCCACCCCCAAATAAAGCAGGTTAAAATAATTAAGTTGCATACATGTTCTTTTAGTAAACACTGAAAACGGGTCCCACAGACCCAAACAGCACACAAAGGTTAAAGGTCAGCATATCATAATGTTAAAATGTGCTAAATATATACACTGCAAAAAACAAAAAAAAGAGTAAAAGTAGCCCCCGACTTGTCTTATTTTTTTAAAGTAGCCCTCACCCTAAAAAAGGTTGGTGACCCCTGCCTTAGAGAGTGTCTCAGTTGTGCAATACTCTGCATGTCCTTATCACTGGTGGTTTGTGTGTGTGTGTGTGTGTGTGTGTGTGTGTGTGTGTGTGTGTGTGTGTGTGTGTGTGTGTGTGTGTGTGTGTGTGTGTGTGTGTGTGTGTGTGTGTGTGTGTGTGGTGTGTGTGTGTGTGTGTGTGTGTGTGTGTGTGTGTGTGTGATGAGCTTTTCGGCATGTTTTTTTATGATTATTTTTAACTTTGATGAGACCATATTAGGACCGCATGTCGACTGTGCAACATTTGAGACTAATTTAAACACATTATAATGTTACCTGACAAAAGAAAGACCCCCACAGAAGTGTTATTTGTATACATATTTGTATATTTGTATACATATTTGTATATTTGTATACATATTTGTATTCGGGATTGTTGGAAACGTTATTTCGATTTCTCTGTCTGCACAAACACACAGAAAAATGTGCATTAAAGTTGACTTTGACTTGACTTTGACTAGTCATTATTTTGGAGTGCTTTGGAACGGAAACAGCTTTGGAATACAACACAGGAAGGTGTTTCTCCATCTTAAGGAGAGGATCAAGGAAGCACCAGCCGCTCCACACGCCTCCTTCCTGTGTATCAGTCACTGATTGGACGCTGCAGGATCCACTGATCTGATGCATCTTAACATCGGAGCAGTCTAACAGCGGAGTGAAGACACATAGCACCTTCATCTCAGCGGAATCACTCCTCAGTTTAATACTGTCTTTTTCAAATGATTGATCATCGAGCTGAAAATCTACTCAAAATCTACTCAAAATCTATGTACATGTTTAAAACCAATGAGAAAACCTCTTATATTCCATGAGTTACTGCATTGAATGCTTTCATGAGTTGTATTGCAGTCTTGAAAGAGACGGCTGAGACGAGGCCGTCCAAAATGACCTCTTTAGGGCAAAACAGAGAAACACAACATACCATGTACTGTGTGTGTGTGCGTGTTTAAGCAAAGGTGCAGGGGAGATATTATTGAGGGGTGTGTGTGTGTGTGTGTGTGTGTGTGTGTGTGTGTGTGTGTGTGTGTGTGTGTGTGTGTGTGTGTGTGTGTGTGTGTGTGTGTGAAGAGGAGTGTTTTAAAGAGGAGAACAAAAGGAGAGAAGATGAAATAATCACACAGAGAGGGAAGGGTTTCCTGTCTGTGCTATAATGGAGTCCCTCAGTCCAACTCTATTTGCATTCAACACAAATTAAATGCTTAACAAGTCTTTGTGCAAACGTTTAATATTACTCAGACCGATGTGGTTGCCTGGTGTTTCCAATTGTTGGAACTGTGTGGAGCTGCTGGTTTTTGGTCTGCGAGGGATAAAGATATTAAAGGAAATATATAATAATTCAAAGTAATGTTACCTCCACAAAGGAGGTGATGTTTACAGGTTGGTTTGTCTGAATGTTAGCTCCATTGAGGAAAAAAGTAACATTTTCAAATTGTAAAAGGGCGTAGCACGGGAAGAAGCATTTACATTTGGTTTGAATATACTAATTATTTTCCATTTTTGTTTACATTGCAAGAAAGGGCATTCATTATTCTCTGTACTAAATCCATCACATCGATAGTTCAACCTACAAAAGGTCCACACATGGTTGTCTGGCTGATTTCTTTTTTAGTTTACTATGTGCTGCTTGGATTAGTTTTCATTAGTATTGTTTATTTCCAATAGCACACAAAAAGAACATTCAGAAACGACAATACAAATAATACCAGAATATGAACAGAATAATGTCAGAAAGTGCAGACACACTGTAAAAGATGCAGCTCCAAAAACAAGTCAATATATAATAAAAACAAGGTGTTTTCTCTTTTAATAAGTGAACAAACCTGCCAATAGAACAAGTACAAAATGGCTTGGTGAGATTTCTTGAAGTAAAGATGGGATAATTAGATAAATGACATCTTGTGTTTAGCTGGGGAAACTTATTTTGAACTATATTTGACCAGAATCAGGGAATTTGTAACAAAGAAAGCCAGAAATGCTCAGACGCTTTCTGTTTCCTGATGTTAGCTGGAGATGTTCCTCTAAAATAAGATGTTTTTAAGAGACTTTGACTTAAAAAGATGCTTCAGATGCCTTGTCTAAAAACAAGACTTCAGTTATTAAGTCTGATATCAAGTGTAACGACATATTCTGACTAGAAATTAGACAAATATACTTGGCAAGATTGTACATGTTAGCAGTGCACACTTTAACTCAGGCGTTCAGAGAGAGACGTGATAACATGTACGATGAGATGCATCTTGATCTGATTCTGAATGACTTGTTTTGATGCAGATGGTCCCCCGGTCCTGTCTCTGACCCGGCACCATGAGTCCTGAGCTGCTGCTCCTCCTGCTGGTGGCTGCAGGGAGCGCAGGTAAACACAGGGACTCAGTGCATTCACTCAATGCTACACTTCACTGCTAAACTACTCAAAAGTAGAACAAATAACCTGCAGACATCAACTAGTTGTTAATTAACATGCTTATTAGCAGTATATTGGCTCTTTATTAACCCTTAGATGCACGAGTGACGGGACCCTACACTCTTCCATAAGTGGGTCAAAAAGGACCCGTATTAGAATAATATGTGTTTTTATGCCATTTTTGTCATTTTGGTTAAGAAAGATCACTTGTATAATATGTAGTATTATATTTTGGTTCACACTAGAAATATGTTATATTTAATTTTTCACTATTTATAATTTTAGACATTTCTTTTACATATTGATGCAAAGATCTCTGCTATTCTGAGACCCAGTATTCCAGTCCCTTTTCAAAACTCATCTCTTCTCCTCTTGTCTACTCATAGCCCACCCCCCATCAATCCATGCCGGTTGATCAAGTTTGATAGTCCTATATCCCCCACCCTAACTTTCCCTTATATTGTAAAGTGATTTTGAGTCCTTGAAAAGCCCTATAAAAATATAATGTATTATTATTATTATTATAATACTGACAGGTATCAGATCTGGCTGTGTAAAATAATCTTCCTGAGAGGTGTCACTTGTGATGTAATCTGTGTGGTCCACAGTGAATGTATTCCTGACAGCAACAGGTGATAAGCATCAAAGGTTCCCATAGGATCCCATAGGAAATGCATGCGGGTCATTTTTGACCCACTTATGGAAGCTTGGGGTAGCAATACAAAAACTACAAATTCTTCAAATTTAAATTTAAAATTTGAATGGCATGATATCCAAAACATGTTTTTTGAGGAATAACTGGAATATGAAATGATAACAATTTTTTATTACAAAGATACTTCAAGAAAACCACCTCACCGGGTCAAAAAATACCCACTTATGCATCTAAGGGTTAGTCATTATAAAACACTTATTAATGCCTTATTCTACATGACCATATTCTACAAGTAATACGCCATTAGTTGAGAGTTTTTCCTCAATAACCCTCTAATTAGTGCTTATTGATTGTAAGTAAGGAAGTTGTTGTACACACTAAAAAATGCTGGGTTATTTCTATAAACACATTGCTGGGTTGATTTGGCTGGGTCATAATTATGGGTTATTTGGGTACTGTAAACACACTGGTGGGTTGTTCATGCTGGGTCAAAGGGGTTATTAGGGCTTCAATTGCAGTTGAACACCTGCCTGGGTTATTTTTAACACAGAGGTTGCTTTATTCATTTTCCCACTTCTGAATCATTCTGGAACCATCTTTTTGTCATTTCTCACATCAAAACACAAGGTATGTAACCTATATTTTATCACTATATTTTACCTATATTTATATAATTATACAATTCTGTAACCTATATTTTTGTAATGAGTTGTGATAACAGCACAATAGGGATCTGTATTAATAGTAATATGGCATTTAACAGACTGTGCAAAGTATAATGTAACCCATATGAAATATAGGACCCCTTTATGTCATTTAGATGTATGAATACATGTTGTTTCTGCATGGAGCACTCTAGAATGTACACCCAGGGTAATGAGTGGCGCGAATCACTCCGCCCCTCTCTCTCTCTTTTTCCTGAAGACGCAGAGACATAAGTCGAGCAGCTCCTAGTGTAGTGGTGTGCATAATAGTATTTTAAAAGTGTTATTTGTACTCTCAACTATATTAGTCAACAAACTCTGACCTGCAAGAACCCCTGTGTGAACCCGAACTAGAAGACGACAGCCTGTGTCGTCTTATAAGTGTAGAAACTCCGGTGAGTTGAGGCTGTTAGCTCCTTGTTAGCACTGAAGGGCTAGCCTGCTAATATGACAATGAGTCAATGACAGTCAGTTTTTGTTGTTTATTATAAGATACATTTCATTTAAAAACCAATCGGGGTTATGAAAGTGATGTCTAATGTTTTTGTATCATTGTTAAACCATTGTAATAAGATCGTTAGCTTATGCTAATCGCGATGCTAGCTAGCGCTAACTGTGAGTTGATGCTAAACGCTAGCAGAAGCTAACGGCTAACACCACGTGTTAGTTCCATAGAACAGAAGCTGATAGCATAGCTAAATATTAAAAGACCATTGCTCTTCTTTTACTTAAAACCACTCTCTTTTAGTTATTTAATTTGTTTCATTAGCTGTAGTGCAGCTACAGGCTGCTACATGCTGACTGCAATATCTGTTCATGTTCATGTTAAGAATAACTTAGGAATAACTGTTAAAAAGTGGTTGAAAACAGTTAAACTGATAGTTAAAAACATAAAGTGTATCCTTTGTATTTCAACTTGAATGTAAGATGTGTTGTTTAGAAATACAAGTTAATTATCACTAGTTAAAATACACATTGGTGATGAAGGTAAATCATTTCATTATAAATGAAATGTGATTTAAGTTACTGTTTATATTTTGAAACATGCTAGCTAAAGATGTTTATAAGAGTGTGATATAACAGAAAGATAATATTCTGCACTATTCGTGCAGGTTGGTTTTTTATTGATGTCAGCAAGCCAGATCCAATCTGACTTGGGATAGATGGTGAGCCAAGCCCAGTGAATCTGTGAGCGGTTGTTGGAAGCGGTGTGGCCTACCGTTGGACCTGCCTACAGAGGACGCGTGATTTGAAGAATCCTGCTGAATTCACACTGATCTGATCCAGATAAGAACCAGTACACTATTAGCTCTACCCGGGTAGAAGAGCCATAGCAGTACATACATACACACCCACACACACCGAACTGAACTGATTTGAATTCTCTTGATCAAAGGGAAGAGACTATTTGTATTTTTGTGGTAAAGAGCTCTATTTTTTATTTTCATTCCTTTTCATATTGTTGGCACAATTTAATGTAAATGTTGTTGAACATTGCTGGCAATAAAATTGTAAAATCTTCAACTAAAATCTAACTCTTCCCAGAGTTATTCACGGCATACCACTTTACGAACCTAGGTAGATGTTAGCGCCTCTGTTCTTGGTATGATATAGGACTAGAGGTGCTACTTAAAACTTGGCGAGCCAGCCAGGAGCGTGGTTTAGAGCCTTTTTATTATTGAAAAGTTGAATATTTTGACAATTTTATTGCACTTTAAGACTGATAAATCTTACTTCAAGTCCTTTAATAACATTAAGGTAAGACAAAAATGGAGGTGATTCAATCAGAAAATGTTAAAGTGCCTAACTCTGTCTTAGTAGGTGGTTTAACTGGTGATGTGATCGATAATGAAATTATGGAGTACTTAGGGGAAATAGGTTCTATTGTTCTACTGTATATAGTTTCTGCCAGGCAGAGAAATGTTTTATCTCTATATTTAAACATGTTTTTTTTGTTTGACAAATGTTGTCTTGTGCAAAAGTAGCGAAAATAGCTGATCTGCTTGAATTTGTATTGTGCTAAAATGCATTGTTCTTTTATAGTGGAAATGGAATGTTGGCGATTTGCCAAAGCTGTTCAAATTATCAATAAATGCATTATTTTATATATACACAGTGTGTTTGGAGATAATTCATTACACTATTATACATTATTATTATATTCTATTTAGCCCAACAATATAGTTGATTTCAATCAATAGCTTGGGTCAAATAAACAACCCAATGTATGGTTTATATTTAACCCAGTGATATAGTTAATTTCAATCACTAGCTTGGGTCAAATAAACAACCCAGCACATGGGTTAAAATTATCCAGCCCAGCACATGGGTTAAGACAACCCAGCGCGTGTTCTGTCCTATAGTGACTCAGCAGCTGGGTTATGATTGGGTTATTTTTTAACCCAGTAGTTTTAAGAGACATGAGTCTTAATATGCTCAATATGGGCCTAATAAGGCAGCAGTACCACAAGAATAGTAATTCTCCCATAATAACACTTAACAGATATGATCTATTCTTATGTAACAAGACATGAAACTATAAGTGTTAATTAAGTCTAAATAACTCAAAATGAGGTATTTCTATCTAAGAATATGTTTTGGGGTGTTGACAGTTCAGCTACCAATAGCAAGGTGATATTGACCTGTATGTTTCATATTTATTACATTGTTATTTATTAAAGTTAATATACCAGAAGTCATGTTCAGGTTGGGAGTCACACTTTAGTTTCTGTTGATTTATTTATAATTGGATTTCTTTATAATTTGTGTACGTGCTATGTTTGAATTCAAAGATGTTTTTTTCTGCACATTTTTTGCAATAAATTGTTAATAAATGAGTGTCTGAACGGTGTGTGTGTAGAAAGCTTCAGAATATAGAGAGGAAGGAATGTGGACGCTTTGGTTTCTGTAAGAGATTTCTGCTGAGAGAGGAGGAGAACAATATCATGGAGAAAAAGACATTTGAGACAATTCCAACATTTTAGGAAAACTGTCGGAATAATCAAATATAAAATACGACGAGTAAAGTTTAAATAATAATTAATCTGAGCAATACACTATGTAATAATAACTAATCTGAGCAATACTCTATGTAATAATAACTAATCTGAGCAATACTCTATGTAATAATAATTAATCTGAGCAATACTCTATGTAATAATAATTAATCTGAGCAATACACTATGTAATAATAACTAATCTGAGCAATACTCTATGTAATAATAACTAATCTGAGCAATACTCTATGTAATAATAACTCATCTGAGCAATACTCTATGTAATAATAACTAATCTGAGCAATACTCTATGTAATAATAATTAATCTGAGCAATACTCTATGTAATAATAATTAATCTGAGCAATACTCTATGTAATAATAACTTTATTTATTATTGTGATCAATCAGCTGTTATATAAGGAAGGGGTGGGACTGAGCCACAGGAAATGGTCTCCAGCACGGAACGGGGAATCGGTACAGTCTTCACGTTACACTGATCATTTGTTTGTTTGAATTTATGGAAGAAGTCAATAAATCCGCCAGAGGAAGGCAAAGAAATCAGCGCCTACAGAGTTTTATTTGGACTGTTTTTAACGTGTGAGTCAAGAAGCGGATTCCTGTTAATGTGGCACAGTTTTAAATATCCTACAAGAATGGGCCACGACATAGCCAAAGACTCCGGACCGCTGGAATAACTGATGTGAAAGACGCATCGCTGACTGGAATCCCGGCTTGGATATTTGTGAATGGAAGAAGGAGACTCCGCGAACAGAGAGTATGGATTGCGCAACGATCAGCTGTTGAGCCATGCGGAGCAGTGGCGTTTTCTCCTGGAGGCCAAGGGAAGGGTTAAAATGTCTCTTTGGGTCAAAAAGGTTGCAGACCCCTGCCATAGTTTATGGGCGCTGTACGCTATGTATGCCTAGTTCTGTTAAGATAGGATAATAATATACTTTATTGATCCCAAATTGGGAAATTGTTTTGTTATCAAATATCGTTAATAGTAATCATATTTTTTTTCTTCCCCCCAATTTCCGGCGCCCCCCATGGATGGATGCGCCCTTAGCATTCGCCTATACTGCCTATGCCAAGGGCCGGCCCTGAGTACAAGGTCCGAGTTATTCTTCTTTTAATCAAGTACACGATCTGAGTACTTCTACTTTTAGGAAATCATGAATCCACCTTTTTAGAAAGTGTATATACTGCCCTCTTCTGGACAAAGGTGGCTCTACACTCATCAAAATGTAATCCATCAGGAAATGTTAGGGTTTTATACTTTTTTCTGATATTGAAAGTTACAGAAAAAATACTTAAAATGTGTAAATGTCCAAAAATGAGCAGATTCTGCTCTGTGATTGGTTGATAATAACACTTACTTGTTACTTTGAATCCTATATTTCTTTCATAATTGAGCTAATTCTCACCACTTAAACTATCCCGAATTATCCATTACATCTCCTTGTTTACAATGAACCCATGCACGTGCAGAAAGAAATCGCAGAATTACTTTTATAGTAAATAAAACGTTAAAATGTGATAATTTTCAAGCAAGTTTTGAAGCCTCTTTTTTTCCTTATGACTTCTGGGCGGATTTACTATTGTTTAGTCTCAAAGAAATGTCAGAAATACGATATATTCAGGAAGTGTAATTCAAAGTGAATCTAAAAATACATGTATCGTGTTTGTAAAGTGAATTATAAGGCTTAATTAATTGCATACAAGAGTTGTGAGAACATCCACTGTAGCTGCTGTCAATCAACGGGTTAACTCCAACACCTGACTTCCGGTTTGGTTGAAGAGCACCCTTTGAGTCATTTTTTGGCTTCTCTAAAAATGCGTATCGATTTGACTGCTTTTTAAATGGTTAAAAACACTTATTTGATGTTGAATCTTTCCTGTTTAATGTGCTATACTTCATGTTGTCATATATTTATTTTAAAACATATTAATAAGAATTTCTATTATTTGTTCCTGTTTTATTTTACAATAGTTATTTGTTATTATTATTTTAATCCATCTATTTATATATTATTTAATGTATCTTTAATATCAGATTTTTAACTTTAATTCCAATGTGAAATAAAGTTAATAAATAAATTCAATATAAAATATTATATTGAATTTATTTATTAACTTTATTTTTATTTCACATTTTCCCTTTTTTTCAATGTCATTATTTTTATTGCAAATATTATAGTTTATGCTAATTTATAATGTTCATATATATATATATTACATTTTGTATTTACTTTATTGTTATTGCAAATGTTTCCTTTTTTAATTTAATTTATTATTATTATATTTTATTTTATTGTAAATATTATGATTGTTTTTTGCACATTTTTATTATATTATTTAATTTTTATGTACTTTATTTCTATTACAAAATTAAAACATATTTTTTAAATACTACCAAAAGCTGCAGCAAAATGTAAAGAAATGTATAAAAATTCCAGCACTCAATTAAAAGGATGTTTTGTTGTATTTCTTGAAAGACACCAAAACAATAAAGGAATAAAAGTAGATTTTCCATTTGTATAAACATCTTTTATTGGATATTCTGAACTTGGAGGGTCTGGATTTTCTCCCACGTCTCCCCTCCCTCAGAAGACTCATAGATTTGGGCTCCAGACCCCAAAGTAAAGACCTTTTTTCTGCCTGCTTTTAAAACTAACACTTGGTCCAGTCCATCCAAAAACCATTCACTTCCTACAGCGAAGAATAAACAATGGGAGAGTCGACGTACAAACTGTTTTACAACGGGATAAACACATCAGTGCCAGTGGGTCGGGTAACTTTCAAAACCTCTCAAAAGTCATTCTGTGTGCCTTTTAAAGGTCCCCTATTATACTGTTCATCCATCAATATATCACAGCTCTCAGATATATCCAGAGCCTGTCTCTGATTGGCTGAAACACCAAACAGATCATTGCAGCATCCCATAATCCCCTCTGTTTCAGCCCTGTTTCCAAAGTGCTGATTCTCTGTCTGTTACTTCAGATGAAAATAAGGAGCCCCTCCCCACGCCCCTCTGAGAGAGATTTGGTTACAAAGAACTCAATGGTGCTCTAGGAGGAGATTCAGGTGATAAGGGGGGGGGGTTACCTTGGTTGCTGATTGGCTAATGGTTACACAAGCCAACACATCGTTATGACATCATAAAGTGGCCAAAATCTGATCAGCTCATGTTGATGTAGAAGAGACATGAAGAAGAGGGGACACATGTTGATGTAGAAGAGACATGAAAAAGAGGGGACACATGTTGATGTAGAAGAGACATGAAGAAGAGGGGACACATGTTGATGTAGAAGAGACATGAAGAAGAGGGGACACATGTTGATGTAGAAGAGACATGAAGAAGAGGGGACACATGTTGATGTAGAAGACACATGAAGAAGAGGGGGACACATGTTGATGTAGAAGAGACATGAAGAAGAGGGGACACATGTTGATGTAGAAGAGACATGAAGAAGAGGGGACACATGTTGATGTAGAAGAGACATGAAGAAGAGGGGACACATGTTGATTGTAGAAGAGACATGAAGAAGAGGGGACACATGTTGATGAAGAAGAGACATGAAGAAGAGGGGACACATGTTGATGTAGAAGAGACATGAAGAAGAGGGGACACATGTTGATGTAGAAGAGACATGAAGAAGAGGGGACACATGTTGATGAAGAAGAGACATGAAGAAGAGGGGACACATGTTGATGTAGAAGAGACATGAAGAAGAGGGGACACATGTTGATGTAGAAGAGACATGAAGAAGAGGGGACACATGTTGATGTAGAAGAGACATGAAGAAGAGGGGACACATGTTGATGAAGAAGAGACATGAAGAAGAGGGGACACATGTTGATGTAGAAGAGACATGAAGAAGAGGGGACACATGTTGATGTAGAAGAGACATGAAGAAGAGGGGACACATGTTGATGTAGAAGAGACATGAAGAAGAGGGGACACATGTTGATGAGAAGAGACATGAAGAAGAGGGGACACATGTTGATGTAGAAGAGACATGAAGAAGAGGGGACACATGTTGATGTAGAAGAGACATGAAGAAGAGGGGACACATGTTGATGTAGAAGAGACATGAAGAAGAGGGGACACATGTTGATGTAGAAGAGACATGAAGAAGTGGATTTTGCACAATAGGTGACCTTTAAAACACACAAATCCTCCAAATAGTGGACGCTTAACTCTTCGATCATCCAGTCGTCACACACGGACATTTTCCTGAACCTCTGTGACCCGAAAAACTCTAAATGAAACATCCAAATCACACTTAAAAATGTGTGGAGCACGGGGAATATAGAAGTATCTTTCAATGGTTTTACGCTAAACTAATGTTCCACCATTCATGATTCATAATGCACTTTGTAAATGCCTATATTTCAAGTGGTTTTCATATTAAATCATATTTAAAGTTGAGAAATTATTCAGTAAAATCTCAACATTTCTCCCAAAAAAGGATGTTTTAATGTCACTTTCCAAAGTGACAAAATGGTCTGTATTGTCTAAGCTTTCTTATTGTTTCATGTCATTTAGGAGTGAGTAAACTGCTAATCGTTTGCATGACTTGACAAAGAAAGTCAAACATGTACGTGACACTTATTTCTTTTGGCTTTTACTTCCAAATCTTCTTTCAGTTCTTCTCTTGAAGGCACTCGCTGGTGGAGGAGGAAGCTAGAGAGGTCTTTTTTAAGAGATATCATGAATCAGATTTATTATATTTAACATTAAAGGGGCCACATCCTGCTGATGTTCATGTGTTTATCAGTATGTAGTCTCTCTACTTTAAAGAGTCCTCTCCTGCTGATGTTCAGGTGTATATCAGTATGTAGTCTCTCTACTTTAAAGAGTCCTCTCCTGCTGATGTTCAGGTGTATATCAGTATGTAGTGTCTCTACTTTAAAGAGTCCTCTCCTGCTGATGTTCAGGTGTATATCAGTATGTAGTGTCTCTACTTTAAAGAGTCCTCTCCTGCTGATGTTCAGGTGTATATCAGTATGTAGTGTCTCTACTTTAAAGAGTCCTCTCCTGCTGATGTTCAGGTGTATATCAGTATGTAGTGTCTCTACTTTAAAGAGTCCTCTCCTGCTGATGTTCAGGTGTATATCAGTATGTAGTGTCTCTACTTTAAAGAGTCCTCTCCTGCTGATGTTCAGGTGTATATCAGTATGTAGTGTCTCTACTTTAAAGAGTCCTTTCCTGCTGATGTTCAGGTGTATATCAGTATTTAGTTTATCTACTTTAAAGAGTCCTCTCCTGCTGATGTTCAGGTGTATATCAGTGTGTAGTGTCTCTACTTTAAAGAGTCCTCTCCTGCTGGTGTTCAGGTGTATATCAGTATGTAGTGTCTCTACTTTAAAGAGTCCTCTCCTGCTGATGTTCAGGTGTATATCAGTATGTAGTGTCTCTACTTTAAAGAGTCCTCTCCTGCTGATGTTCAGGTGTATATCAGTATGTAGTGTCTCTACTTTAAAGAGTCCTCTCCTGCTGATGTTCAGGTGTATATCAGTATTTAGTGACCCTACTTTAAAGAGTCCTCTCCTGCTGATATTCAGGTGTATATCAGTATGTAGTGTCTCTACTTTAAAGAGTCCTCTCCTGCTGATGTTCAGGTGTATATCAGTATGTAGTGTCTCTACTTTAAAGAGTCCTCTCCTGCTGATGTTCAGGTGTATATCAGTATGTAGTGTCTCTACTTTAAAGAGTCCTCTCCTGCTGATGTTCAGGTGTATATCAGTATGTAGTGTCTCTACTTTAAAGAGTCCTCTCCTGCTGATGTTCAGGTGTATATCAGTATGTAGTGTCTCTACTTTAAAGAGTCCTCTCCTGCTGATGTTCAGGTGTATATCAGTATGTAGTGTCTCTACTTTAAAGAGTCCTCTCCTGCTGATGTTCAGGTGTATATCAGTATGTAGTGTCTCTACTTTAAAGAGTCCTCTCCTGCTGATGTTCAGGTGTATATCAGTATGTAGTGTCTCTACTGGGACATGTCTCCATGCTTTAATGTTCAAAAAGCTCTTTATTTGTCTCATACTGCCTGTGCTGCAGCACCTCTTTTCACCCTCTGTCAGAAACCAGAGCCCAGTCTGCTCTGATTGGTTAGCTAGCCGGCTCTGTTGTGATTCTGCAACTCACTTGAGATGTCCCGCCCCTTAGCCTATCACGTACAATGTGTTGGAGCGCTAGCCAATAGGAGCGTGAGTGTTCTGTAGTGATGTCACTATGTTCTGGAATTTTGGATGTTCGCCTTTGCAGACCATTTACATCCACTAAAACCTTTAGTACACACTTGAGGAGAGGGAGAAACCCTAAAAAAAACCTCTTTAATCATGAATGAGTCCTCAGAAAGATAGTAGAACAAGAAGAGAAACACACACACCTACACACAGACTAACTGTGAGTCTGTACTGCCACCTTTTGGGGACATGATTTCAAAATGTTGCGGCAATAAATCACACGTTAATAAACTCAGAAGTGAAATCCTCACATCCTCCAGCAGCCCATAGACGACAGGGCGTTATCTTCCTGGCACGGGAAGGTTTATCAGACAAACAGAGGGAGATAACGGGGAACTTTTATACAACTTTTTGTTGGACGGTTCTGCTCGGTGAAGCCTGTTATTCGACAGCAGCGAGGCGTTCATGACAGGAGATTCCTGCAGATTGGAGGAAATTAGTTCAATTTTTTAATCATTATCAACAAACTGATGAGGCAGAGACGGGATGGGAGAGGAGAGAAAGAGTTGGACAGATACAATCCTGCAGGAGTTATAGTTTAAATAGATCCTGTTGATTTAAACTGACATAAAGCACCCAAAAACTCAATATAGGAAGACAGGTTTCCACCACGTAAAACTCATAAATATACTATTTATTTTTGAATTTTTAAGCACAAAAGGCAATTTACATGCTCTGTTATTGCATAAAAGCATCACACAGGTAAAAGGGTGAACATAATATCTGTGAGATAAAGGAGACAGGACAGGGACTAAGCTAAGAACTGCATGAACGTTAAAAAAACTATTTCAAATATACAGTATGTATTAAAAAATTGCTCTAACCATAGCATGATCTGTATTAAATAATGCAAGACACACACATTAATGCAGCAATAATATTAATCTAGGGAACATTTCACTACATAATCAATACTTTTCATGCTTTAAGAAAAGTGTGGCTGTATCCTTACATACTTTTAATACTACAAATGTATTACAGTCAAAGTAAAGGTTTAAATACAGGACTTCTACATAGTGTCTGTTTGGCATTTTCACTTAAGTAAATGGTCTGAATACTGTATTTCACACTGATACACCTTATGAATAATATATAAAATTGGTATATTCTTAAAAGGGATTGCAGTATTATTTAGCATACTGTCATTTCCCCACAATAACAGGTTTGTGTTTTCTGTCACAAGAACACTTTGACCAGCAGAGTGCGTCCTTGCCTTTATCAGAGCATGACTTTATGTCAGGGTTTTGCAAGAATGTAAACAACAAGCGAGCTTTTATTAAATTAAAAGCATTTCCAGGTGTATATCAGTATGTAGTGTCTCTACTTTAAAGAGTCCTCTCCTGCTGATGTTCAGGTGTATATCAGTATGTAGTGTCTCTACTTTAAAGAGTCCTCTCCTGCTGATGTTCAGGTGTATATCAGTATGTAGTGTCTCTACTTTAAAGAGTCCTCTCCTGCTGATGTTCAGGTGTATATCAGAATGTAGTGTCTCTACTTTAAAGAGTCCTCTCCTGCTGAAAGAAATGGAATTAAAACATTAAAGGGGACCTATCATGCAAAATGCACTTTTTGATGTCTTTTATACATCAATATGTGTCCCCGGTGTGTCAGGGAACTCACGCAGCGTCAGAAAATGAAACCTTCTCTCTTTTCCTCCGTACACAAATCTCTAAAAACGGGGAACAACGGAGCTAATCCAGATTTGCGTCCGATATGACGTAATATCTGAAATGTGGACCCACGGCCCTATCAGAAACGTTGCTATCAGAAACAATGCCCGACTGTTTTGGACGTAATATGGTCGGTGTTTACATTAGCATCGCTAACACTCAGAGCTAACCTGTACTGGAGAGCATGTGTGTGAAGAAGCAGGAAATAAAAAGGAACTCACCTTGTGGTATAACCGGCAAGAGAGAAAGCCTTTGAGCTCCATACTGTTTCAGAAACAATCCTTGATAATCCATGATATGGCGTTTCATCACCGCAGCATTTAGTTTAGACAGTAGCTGCCGGGTCCCGCATGAGCTCAGACCCCTACTTTTTTTTTTTTAATCTTTTTTTTTGATTTTTTCAACTTTATACCCCAAATCAGCACTTTTGAAACAGGAAGTGAAATAGAGGGATATGAGGCATGGCTAGAATGGGTGATCTGTTTGGTATTTTGAGCAACACACTTCATAGACATGTTTTATATATATTTGTATATATCCGAGACCTATGCTATTGCCTAAAAATAGCATGATAGGTGCACTCTAAAAAATGAAATTGAAATAAATGGTCATTTCAAGATCAAAGCCTTTGAAATATTCAGTAAATACAGGTTTAACTAGCAGACAATTTGTTACATTCCCTCCTGGACTAGGGGAACCAAAGGGAAGTAACAAAATAAGGAGAGGAAAGTGATTTGTGAAGCCACAAGATGGTCTTTTAATTAACAAAAGAAAAAGAGGCTCACCAGCCAATTTGCAAACTTACGACAAAACCACTTTCTCATAAAAGAAAGCGACAACAGTAAACCATAACACTACTCAGAACTTCTACAAGTTGCACATCCCACGTAGACAACAACAAAACACTACACTGCAGCACAGATCATCCACTCCAAGGAAGAGAGCGACTGCAGCCTGGAGGGAGACCATCAGGGGGAGAGGGAGAGAGACACACACACACACACACACACACACACACACACACACACACACACACACACACACACACACACACACACACACACACACACACACACACAAGCACCCACTACGGCACGTAACACAATTATATGGCTCGAATTCTGATTTCCATATGTCAGTGCTTTCTTCTTGAATCCCCATTTCCTTTTTTATAAACTGATATTGGGTTCAGCTCAGAGACTAGAGAGGTGGCTTTAGAGTTCATTTTAATATCTTGAAAGAACTAACAACAGTGTTAAGTTTATCTGTTTCATTTCCTCTGGAGGAACGCACCTCTCTTTTGATTTATGGCTCCAGTGTTTTCCTCCTGCTCAGCTCACAGGACAGGTCACAGTGGATGAAAGCGGCGTCTGTTTGTGCTGTAATGTAATACGTGAGGTTATTTATATATTTACTCTTTCTGTGAGAAACATCGCTGAGCGTGCTTCTTGTTTCCTGCAAAGATTTGATGCAGCGATGGAGGGAAAAGACAGGAGAGGACACAGTGTTCAGGTCTCATCAAGGACAGGGACGTTCAAGAGCAGCGAGACAGACATTATTCACACGGAGAGCTGCAGAACACAGGAAATACAACTGGAAAACCCAACGTAACAATTTTGAGACATTCCTGGTGACCTCAGCCTGCAATACAACTTAAAGTTCTATAAAATACTACTTTAACTGTCTTAAACAGAGCTTCACTCAACATTAAAGAGGACATAATATGCTTTTTTACAGGTTCATATTTGTACTTTGTCTGACATGTTTAAATGCTTTCATACATTAAAAAAATAAGAAAAATATATTAAATAAATACAATAAATAAATTAAATAAATACATTAAATAAATACAATAAATAAAATAAACTAAAACGATAATAAATAATACAGAATAAATGTAAGTAAAACAAAATAAATTAAATAAATACATCTTTATGGTGAGAGTTTCAACAAAAACATTTTAATTATCAAAGATACTTGCTTTGATATCGCGAAAGTATCAAAGTAAAATTTGAATGAAAAATGACTTGATAAAATAATTAATTAGTTAATTGTTCAATTAACTAATTGAAGTTGCAGCTCCATTTAAAATCCATTTACGCCCTTAAATGTCACAGTAACACCATAAAATAAAATATCCTTATCATTACAAAGCAAGGGTTGGTTGACATAAAAAGTGCTCGACAGCCTCGGTTACTTTTTACACTGAATTTCATTTTCAAAATTATGCACATTTTAAAAAGTCTTCCAGCAGCCTCATCCATCTTTCAAACGCTGATGCAGGGACTTCTAAACAAACTGTCCGTAATTCTAACGCGTCAGTCAGATCAAAAAGAAACCACGTGGCCTTTATACATTATTTAGGTGGAGCTGAGAGACAATACACACCTGTCACCCACCTGTTTAAATATGAACAAATAGCCCTCTGTTTACGGTGAAGAAGGACCTTGGGTTGGACTTACAGAGATGCTCCTCGTCCTCCTGCTGAATACTAAACATGGACTTTGGATGCGAGCAAAATGGCGGATTAGCATGGGAACAACTTCCACTAAAAGCAGGGTAATTCACGGGGATATCAGCAGCAACATGCACTGTGCATACATGCTCATACAGAGGCTTTACACACACACACACACACACACACACACACACACACACACACACACACACACACACACACACACACACACACACACACACACACACACACACACACACACACACATACACACACACACACACACACACACATACATATTTTCCTGGCAGTAATCAGAGTGCAGTGTGTTTTTCTCGGTGGTGTAATTCATCAAAGTGACGGCTGCCAATGAGTCTCAGTCAGCCAGACAGCCACGGCCAATCAATCATCAATCTACCTGCTCTTTGTTTCACAGCCCTCTGCAGGCACCGTATTTTAAACACACACACACACACTGACAAACACACACACACACACTGACAAACACACACACACTCTTTACAAGTTGTGTGGTTCCTCCTTCCTGTCGGGGTCAGTGTGTAGAATCAGGCACTACTCAATGGGGGTTAGGGGTTTATTTCCCCCAATTAGACCACCTACAGTGA
>NW_022987726.1:52500-137500 GCF_902827165.1 Trematomus bernacchii
GTGTGTGTGTGTGTGTGTGTGTGTGTGTGTGTGTGTGTGTGTGTGTGTGTGTGTGTGTCGCTCTTCACTGTCCTTCAACAGTTCAACAATCTCATTTACATACTCATAAATCATTCACGTCTGACATCTCTCTCACTCACACACACACACACACACACACGCTCTCTTTTCGGACGGATGGACCGATGGATGGATGGACCGATTTTTCTCAGTATCTTTCATCCAACAAGCCTTCCAGATTCAGATCTTTGAGTAGTAGACAATGCAAGAAATCAAAATCAACACTGACCATCAGCAAATAACATGTTTTGGGAAATATATGACGTATGAATATAATCTCTCTTAACCCTCCCTATTTGGGAGTGGGATTTGAACCCACGCCTCCAATTGGAGACCAGAAGTTCCTTTGATCAGGAAGGAGTCGATCCTTGCAGTCTGGCGCCTTAGACCACTCGGCCATTCTGACTGGTATAGTTTCAAAGGTTTGTCTGGAATAAACTAAAAATACAAAGCAAATCACAAGTCAGGAGTGGGATTTAAAGCCCCATTTTAACACGTCCAAAAGTCTGGGAGTTCTGTACCTTGGTGCCTTTGGGAAAAATATGATACATATCCTCTCTAAATTACGATATGCAATTTTTAACAAATGTGACAGAAACATGCTGAAATATTTGTTCATCTCTCAAAAATATAATGGTTGTTTGGAACGCTTAATGTAGTCATTAACATATGTCAGGATGGCCGAGCGGTCTAAGGCGCCAGACTCAAGGATCGACTCCTTCCTGAGCAAAGGGACTTCTGGTCTCCAATTGGAGGCGTGGGTTCAAATCCCACTCCTGACAAAATGTATTTAAATAACTTTCAACAGTGCATTTTACTTTGACAACTGTACATAATGTCATCAAGGATTTAAGGTCCCATTCTCTTCATTCAACTTCTCCATAAATCCGTTGTTTTACCGACTGTAAAAACAATACTGTTCTCTACAGTATAAAGTATGTGTATTCATTTTCCAAAGCCCTATCATTCTTCATTGAATGAAATATCGAAAATCAAACCACCGCAGCCCGGCATAGCGTGGAATAATCTCAATGTTCTTTGCAGCATTTTAGACACATTTCAACAACGTTCAGCCTGACATGAAGTCTGTGGGTTTGTTGGAAACCTTGAAATCCCTTTTAGAATTTAAATAACGGTCTGTCTGTTTGAATAATGACATGCTGCATACAATGCATTTGTTATAATGCAGCAGCTGAAGGGTCCATAGAGTTCAGAAATACTTTATTTTTCTTGGCATACATATTCCATTTAAATGATGTATTGGCTTTGTAGAGCACATGGATTTTGTTCCATCTTCTTTCCATCTTTCTCCTTCAATTGACAAAGAGATGTTGGGTAAATGTTGATTCTTTAACTAATTCTGAACAGTTCATGCAATTAAAAACATGTATTTCTTTTCACAGGAAAGTGGTTTGATAGTTCTTGGTTTCACAGATTGTTTTTATCGAGTATGCTGTGTTGTTCTGACCACTACAAAGATCATTGAAAATAGATATACATGCATTTAGCAGGAATGTGTCGTTCATGGATGATTGAACTGACCCTCTGGTGTGTGTGAAGGTCAGCAGACACACAGGGTCAAAGGTCATAGGTCAACATGACACTGTGAGTGAGGGCAGATTGGCTGTGTGTGTGACGGCGAGAGATAAAGAGATATCTGAAGAAACGACAGAAAACAAACGTCAAACAAAGGAGATTAAGACGTGTGATGTGAGAGAGATGATCGTTTCAGGTGTATGACCTTGACTGTAGAACTCAGTTTTCTCCATTTATAGAGTGTAAGAAATTAAAATCAATGTTTAAATGACGTAATTTAGTTGAAACATACTGTAAGCTTAAAACTGTTTTATTCTGAAAATACTTCATTTCCGGTTAGCATTAGCTTGTGGCTAACGTTATTGCTGAATGTTAAATGAATGTACAGTTTTATTTTGAAAAGCTTTATTGAAAGGCGTCTCCGTTGTTTACAATGACGTCACTTCCGGTTTCACGCTAACAATGATTACAGCCATTAGATAAAAAGTCATGAATGAGAATACGAGGAGAAAAGGCGTGTGGAGTTATACAATGAACACACAACGTCTAAATCCTCTGATGTACGCGATATCAGACACAGAAGAACTCGAGGAGGGAGGACCCCTTTTCGTCAGAGCCGCCACTGAGAGGAGGAGCCAGGAATTGGATATTAGCTCACTTCACGGAGAATCGCTCTCTCTTCTTCCCTCCCTCACGAACATGCCGCTGTGTTCCTGATTTGCTCTGTTTGTTTCAAAACCACTTACTTTGTTAATTTACCCATTTTGAACCTTTTCGAGACTACATTGTCTCTTTTTAACTTCCTCCTGGACGTGAGAACAACGATCACGATCTTCAATAGGCAATGATGTTACAGTTTTAAAGACCAAAACTGGTTAAAGTTGTAAGTAATTATATTATTTCCAGGGCCGGCCCTAGACTTTTGGGGGCCCTAAGCGAGCTTTGGCTTGGGGGCCCCCCCTCACTCTAGCGCGTTCTCACTTCACACAACACGGAACCAACTTTTGTCTTATGATGTTAGCATAAGCACACATATTGTATAAATAAGCATGTAAACACCGTGGACCTAACATCCTCTAGGGGGGTCCTCACCTCCTCTAGAGGGGTCCGGGGGCATGCTCCCCCGGGAAGATTTTTTTTAAATATTGAAGTTAAAAGCATCAATCTGGTGCACTTTGAGAGCAACATTAAGAGATCTATGGATACCTCTCTCAACACCCATATGAAACAGAACTGTAAACAGATTTTTCGGATATTTTACAAATCACTCCCCTTTTAAACTGTATTCTTGTTTTGTCATATAGTATTTCATAAATGTTTTTCATTTATTCTCTCTGGCTGTCCATCTCATAATGTTCACATAAAAACTAGCTGTCAATAGGAATATCATTCAGAAGAATTATAATTTCATGCAAAAATCTGTCACAAAAAGAGGTTGCACATTTACATTCAGGTGTTGTTATGGCAACGTCAGTGGCCAAACAGCCACATTTACTGCTGCAAATACGTTCAATCATGCTGTCGACACGTAAAGCAGTGGCAACTATGCCACCATTTCAGCTGACTTTTTCTCAGAAATACTGTCACATAACATCCATATATTTCAGTGCTAGGTTGATGCTTAGCTAAGCTAACTATGCAACACTTTAACTGACAGGACTCAGGATCAACTGTGTACTGTAAGGTAGTTTCTTGCTTCATGTCGAACAGTAAGTCAACATTTACCAGAGAGCTTTCTTTGAAATCACCAGGTAACGCTAAAAAACATTACATTTAGATTGTATGACAAAGTGTTTATTTAATATATCTGGCTAGCTATAGCTACTTGCTAACGGTTTAGCTTACCCCCGCGATTCAAAGTAACGTCAACGTAGCTGTAATTTCTCCTGGCTCAAGTGGTGGCTCTGGGGTTGTTGTGTGAACCACCACTTGAGAATTGTCGTCTTTTTTAAGAACAAATGTTCTTATGTCCATCTTCAAAAACTCTGAGTCTGAGACTGACAGTTTATTTTAAACATTGTCACAGCTCACAGGATAGGTACCTGTCAGCCAATAAGACAGATGTTCATTTCCATTCAACTCTCTGGTTGGTCTGGTGCCTTGCCTCTGTTGCATTCACTGAACACGGGAAATTACAATCCTGCCGTCCTCTCTAGTGTCATGATGAGGTTCAGGTAAAGCACGGTTAATGTATTATATGATTGACTCAATCATGACTTTGAGAGTAGGCAATCTAGGCATATTAACAAAATTAATTAAACATACTTATCACGGCGACGGTGTACTGAGATAAACAACGGTGTACTGAGATTTAAAAAAAAAAATGTAGCCCTTAGTGGCTGCGGGGCCCTAAGCGGCCACTTATGTCGCTTAATGGGTCGGGCCGGCTCTGCATATTTCTCATCTTCTAATTGCCTGTATAAATGGAAAACCAAGTAGATTAGTAACTGTAGTTTTGCCTGGTTCAGCCAATCAGATATTTAAGTAAGATAAGATGTACTTTATTGATCCCAATTTGGGAAATGTTTGCGTTGCAGCAGCATAAAAAGACATGGCATTGTATGTAAATATGATATAAAGTATTGTGTTCTCAATGGACGGGGCATTTTTGGTTAGCCCCACCCAGGCCAATGTTGACAATGGGTGTTTCTCAATGTCGAGTAAAGCTGCTCCAGAGCCACTATTTCAAGCATACTACGTCATCGAGTGCCGCCGAAGGACTGTTCCAATGTCCAGCATACTTGGAATTCTACCGAGGCCGGCGTACTTCGTAGCGAGAAATTTCGAGGCTGCACATGTGTAGACTCCGCGGTCTTAAAATCCCCACAATGCTTTGCGCACGGACCAATTTTCCCAAATCTGTGGCGGAAAATGTAAGGCGGGGCCTCTCATAGGATGCACACCTGCACACTTGCTCACCTGTTCCACTCTTCGTTTTTCGAATGCCAGGAAGTATTCTTGCCTCGCTTCTGGAGCAACTGACTCGGAAGACATGTGCTACCAAGCAAGCGTTCTCGACATTGAGAAACACCCAATAGTGATCGAAACAGAGATTTTGGTACCAAAGAATCATCGATTATTTAGTGACTTAAACCTCCCAATTATAAACAATTTGGGGATATCTGAGACAGAAAATTGTAAAAGCAGTAGTCAGGATGGCCGAGCGGTCTAAGGCGCCAGACTCAAGGATCGGCTCCTTCCTGATCAAAGGGACTTCTGGACTCCAAATGGAGGCGTGGTTCAAATCCCACTCCTGACACACCTTTTACCCCAAGTTAAGCATGTCTTCATCTTTATTTTGGAGGTATTTTGTCATAAACCAAAGTAAAGAGTGACTGGACGTTCTGCTGGCTCGTGGCTCTAGATGAAAAGTCAAAGGATCGCCAAAATCATTGGGATTCATCCTCTGGGAACGATGAATGTTTGTTCCAAATGATGTGCTAATGTTAGCCGTAAATTCTCATCTTTTCTGGTTCACTAACAGTGTCAGGATGGCCGAGCGGTCTAAGGCGCCAGACTCAAGGATCAACTCCTTCCTGATCAAATCCCACTCCTGACAGCTTTTTTATCAGATTTGTATTGTTTACCACGTACCAAATTTGATCATTAGTAAAACTGATATCAAAAGATGTGCCCATCTGTCCTGTAGATGTTGAAATCTTTCTCAGAATAGGAGAAAACCTTGAACTGCTGGTGGTTCTTGAGAAAAAGTCAGTCGACCATAAACGTCTGAAAACATTTTAGGGCACTTTCTTTAGGTAATCTAAGATACACATCAGTATGTACCAAAGGATAAAGGAAATATGATTGTTTAGTGTCTTAAACCTGCCTATTATAAAGCATGTCTAGTTTATCCAAGAAACAGATTTGTTGACCCAATTGAATTGGGTTCAAATTCCACTCCTGAGAATCAGTCTTGTCCCAAATATTCAATTAAAGTCCATGCAGCTGAAGAAATTCAACCTGCCAAAGACAATGGTGGTGAACTTCTACACCTCCATCATGGAGTCCATCCTCACCTCCTCCATCACCATCTGGTACGCCGCAGCCACAGCCAAGGATAAGGGCAGGCTGCAGCGTGTCATCCGCTCTGCAGAGAAGGTGATCGGCTGCAATCTGCCATCCCTCCACGACCTGCACGCCTCCAGGACCCTGAGGCGGGCAGGGAAGATAGTGGCCGTCCCATGCCACCCTGGACACAAACTGTTCACCCCCCTCCCCTCTGGCAGGAGGCTGCGCTCCATCAGGACCAAAACCTCTCGCCACCTGAACAGTTTCTTCCCCTCCGCTACCGGCCTCTTAAACAAGGCCCGGCCCCCCCACTGACACAACGTAGACTCTATATGCATTACATTAATGCACACAATGTTCAAATACTGCTGACTGCACATATTCTTATTTCATATTTCATAGTTTATATTCTATAATTCATTGTATTCCATTTCGCTGTAAATTACTGCTTTATTTTATTGCTATTTAAAGGTGGGGTAGGTAAGTTTGAGAAACCGGCTCGAGATACACTTTTTGTTATATTCCATGGAATGCTCTTAACATCCCGATAGCAATGAATATCTTAAGTGCTTTGACAAAAAATCCATAAAAAAATGTCATCTGTGGAAGCTGTAGTACTGTAAAAAGTAGGACCAATCATTTTAGCCGGCCTGGGTAAAATGATTGGATGGCCTACCTGCCTGTCAGCCTTCCATCTGTGCACAAACTTATCTCGTGCCCTCATTGGTCATGTGCGCGTTCGTGTGTGTTGGAGGAGGGGCTCTGTAAGGAAGTGGCAGATTTTCTACGGTTGTGTATTTTCAAATTCTAGCGATCTCGAGCTGGTTTCTCAAACTTACCTACCCCACCTTTAACTATATTTTATTACAGTGTCCTTAAAGATTTTTTGTTTTATATTTTATGTATGCACCACGACATCAAGTCAAATTCCTCGTATGTGTGAACCGACCTGACAATAAACCCGTTTCTGATTCTGAAATCAAAAAGGCAGGATTTGCTGCCATTTAAAAACTAAGCTATGCTGCAACCCACAAGCTAACGGTCATGGTTATTTTAGATATTTCTGTCTAAAACGAAGTGGTGGACCGACCGTTATTGCCATCCTAAGAGCCATGACACATCAATCACTGCCAATAACACATTGTTTCTGTAACCATACAGATGATTTGCAGACATTTCAGAAAGCCAGAGTATTGGAAATGTCTGCAGTTTTACCACAAATATTCAGGGTCTCACCTGGTGAGCCTGGTCCACCAGACACAACATGAGCAACACAATGTGTGTGTGTGTGTGTGTGTGTGTGTGTGTGTGTGTGTGTGTGTGTGTGTGTGTGTGTGTGTGTGTGTGTGTGTGTGTGTGTGTTTGTCAGTGTTTGTCAGTGTGTGTGTGTTTAAAATACGGTGCCTGCAGAGGGCTGTAAAACAAAGAGCAGGTAGATTGATGGTGTGTGTGTGTGTGTGTGTGTGTGTGTGTGTGTGTGTGTGTGTGTGTGTGTGTGTGTGTGTGTGTGTGTGTGTGTGTGTGTGTGTGTGTGTGTGTGTGTGTGTGTGTGTGGCAACCCATGTCTCAATAATGTGTATTGACTGGCTTCAGTCTGAAACACATCAGAGAGTTTGTACGTGAGCTTGTGTGACAAGACTGCATGGTCTTTGTTTGAGAAAACAGTGTACAACACACACACACACACACACACACACACACACACACACACACACACACCTTCCAAGAAACTCCCAAATAGCTCACAGAAACTCATTTATAGTCACCAAATTGTAATCTCAAAACTCATGGAAACTCAATCATTTCAAAACATCCTCCAAAAAACTCCTTAAAGGTTATTAAAACTCACATCCAAAAACCTCTGGAAACTCGTTATAATCCCCCCAAAAACATTACTTTCTGAGAGTCTCGTATTTATTTGTTTGCATTCTATCTGATTATTATCATCTATCAATTTTTGTTGTTGTTTTGTTTGAGATTGAAGTCATATTTCTGATAAAACAACACAAATATTAACAGACAATATCAAAATAAAATGTACCCTTTATTTAACAAAGCTTCATTTATGTTCCTTAGTGTCAGGGAATAATTTCCCCTACATGTTTACCTTTCGCCCTCTGACGCAGCTGACCAGCCTTGAGCAGCCGTTATCTCCCTGAAGGAGGGGCTGCCCTAGCAAGGTGTTGTTGTTGTTGTTACCAGTTTGTGACCGGGCACCTCTCGGTCAGAGATACTCATTGTTGTGGGACACCTGGAACACATCCTTCTCGGGGTATAGATGACCCCGAGCCATAAGCAACAACAAATGTGATTCAGTGTCCTCAGCTGTTTAGTCTATCTATTGAAGAATGTTGATTATTACACTCTGAACTAGTTAAAACCTGGAGCTACAGGAGGGGTCTTCAGAATTGATTGTGGCATCTCAACCGGGTGGTCAACTCGTGGCCCGTGACATGTCTTGTGAATTCTCCGGCCGAAGCTCCAAATAAACCGTCAGTGTTTGCCATCAAAGCTCCAGCTCTCCTCGTGTCTCTCTGAGTCCTGACTCCTATTGCTTCAGAAGTTTCCCCCACAGTTTGTATTAGTAAAGTAGTTCATTATGAATTTACTCCAGGTGTAACTAAAGTCTGATTTAAGAGTTTATTATATTTCACATCATTCATCCAGATCTGTGAAGTAACTAAAGGTATTACATACATGTAGTGGAGTAAAAGTACACCATTTACCTCTGAACTGTAGAGGAGTAGAAGTACACAGTAGCATACAATGGAAATACTCAAGTAAAGTACAAGTACCACAACATTGTACTTAAGTACCGTACTTGAGTACATGTACTTAGTTACTTTACACTTCTGGGTCTCTTCTCAGGGCCATCCAATCTCTGTACGCACAAAGAGACGGACTCGTTTCCCTCTCCAATGATACATGAGATTATAGTTTAACTCCTCCACAACAACTTCAATGCAGCGATGATGAGACACACCCTGTGTTACATGAGAGGAGACAGAGTTCAGCAGAGGAGGCGTGACAGAACTCCTCCCTCACTGACTCACCTGAGACACACCAGGAAACAGTTTGTTCTTCTCCCTCACTGCAGAGAGAGAGACGGACTGAAAAACAGACGATCACATTCACCTTCAGACCAAACTAACAACTTCCTCTGAGTTCAGCTACAGGAGAGAAAAGTGGAAACTACAACCCTGCTGCTTCGACCTGCGCACCCTCCCCCCCTGAAGGTGAGTCTCCAAACAACACTCAAAGTGAATTTCAGTGAAGTGCGTAGAGGAGGGGGAGGGGAGCCATGACTGACTGTACTTCCTGTCTGCTGTGTTTCAGCTTCACTCAGAGACAACATGGCGTCCAGGTTAGAGGAAGATCTCTGCTGTCCGGTCTGTAAGGACGTCTTTAGAGATCCTGTTGTTCTGTCCTGTAGCCACAGCTTCTGTAAAGCCTGTCTGCAGACCTGGTGGAGAGAGAAACCATCACGAGAGTGTCCAGTCTGTAAGACAGAATCTTCAAGAAGAAAACCTCCCTGTAACCGGGTGTTAAAGAACACGTGTGAGACCTTCTTACTGGAGAGAGATCAGGGATCTCCTGAGGCTCTCTGCAGTCTGCACTCTGAGAAACTCAGACTCTTCTGTCTGGACCATCAGCAGCCAGTGTGTGTCGTCTGCAGAGATTCAAAAACACACACCAACCACAGATTCAGACCCATCGATGAAGCTGCTCAGGATCTCAGAGAGGAGCTCCAGAAAGCTCTGCAGCCCTTTCAGGAGAAACTGAAGCTCTTTGAAGAAGTTAAAGTGAAGTTTGATCAAACAGCAGGACACCTGAAGGTCCAGGCTCGACACACAGAGACGCAGATTAAGAAGCAGTTTAAGAAGCTTCACCAGTTTCTAAAAGAGGAAGAGGAGGCCAGGATGGCTGCACTGAGGGAGGAAGAGGAGCAGAAGAGGAGGATGATGGAGGAGAAGATGGAGGCTGTGAGCAGAGAGATAGCAGCTCTTTCACACACAGTCAGAGACACAGAGGAGGAGCTGAGAGCTGAAGACGTCTCCTTCCTGCACAACTACAAGGCTGCAGTGGAGAGGCTGCAGCGCCCCCTGCTGGAGGATCCACAGCTGCCTTCGGGAGCTCTGATAGACCAGGCCAAACACCTGGACAACCTCAGCTTCAACATCTGGAGCAAGATGAAGGACTTGGTGTCATATTATCCTGTCATCCTGGACCCAAACACTGCTGATCCAAACCTCATCCTGTCTGAAGATCTGACCAGAGTGAGAGCAGGAGGAGTGAGACAGAAACTTCCTGATAATCCAGAGAGGTTTGATAGTGTCCCCTCTGTCCTGGGCTCTGAAGGCTTTAACTCAGGGACTCACAGCTGGGATGTCCAGGTTACAGACAGTACACACTGGTTACTGGGTGTGTCAGCAGAGTCTGTCCAGAGGAAGGGAAACATAAAGTCTGGATCATGGAGAATAGCTTTCTTTGGAGGTCAATACTCAGCACGGTCACCATCAGATCCACCCACTCCTCTCAGCCTGAAGAAGAAGCTCCAGAGGGTCAGAGTGGATCTGGACTGGAACAGAGGAGTGTTGTCGTTCTCTGATCCTGACACTAACACACACATACACACCTTCACACACAATTTCACTGAGAGGGTGTTTCCATACATTTTCACTGTGGGTGAAGTGAAGATATTACCGCTGAAGGTGTGTGTGACAGTGGATCAGAGCAGGTAGAGATGAACAGGATCATTCACTGACCTCTGCAGCACCTCCTGTCCTCCTGCTCATTCCACACACACACACACACACACACACACACACACACACACACACACACACACACACACACACACACACACACACACACACACACACACACACACACACACACACACACACAGATAATTATCTGGTCAGATGAACAGATAGACAGTTCGTCAGGCAGATTGATCAGTCACTTATAAGTCATTTAAACACTTAATGAGTTCATCAGTACAACATGACTGACACACGGTGGCACTCGCACTCTGAGTGAGTGAGTGAGTGAGTGTATGTGTGTGTGTGTGCGTGCGTGTGCGTGTGCGTGTGTGTGTGTGTGTGTGTGTGTGTGTGTATTGTTTTCTCTGCCTGATTTTAGCCTGAGGGAAGATAATGTGTCTGTTTGTAGGTATCTTGAATTTTATTAAAACCAGCAAACTTATATTTTTCGTTCTCATTTATGACTGTTTACCTCAAAAATATCCTCCAATGGTTGTGGTGATGAAAAGGTTGACAGAAAAACAATTTTATTGAATGTTTTATACCCTTATGTAACTGCTAAATTCTAATTATTCTTGTTTTGGTGGTAGGGTAACACAAGAAAATACATTTTGTGAATAGTCTAGGCTCAAAACAAGCCTCAGAAACTGTAATCCAAAGCGATGTTTGGTCTCATGTTGAACTGGAGCAGGTCATTGGTTAAAATGAATGGACGTTTATGTCTGCTATGGCGGTAGAAACCCAATTCATAATTTCAATATATTCAGAAAACGTTACAGCTTTTCAAGATCGAAGACATATAATCTGGAGGATTAAACGTTGGTTTTACAAAAGATTGAATCATATATATGTTTTACTTGGCAAGTGTCTTAAACCTCACCTAACATTTTTGATTTTGATAGATAACCCATGGAACTAATAGTAGTCAGGATGGCCGAGCGGTCTAAGGCGCCAGACTCAAGGATCGACTCCTTCCTGATCAAAGGGACTTCTGGTCTCCAATTGGAGGCGTGGGTTCAAATCCCACTCCTGACATATTTTAAACCACAGGTTATGCGTGTATAATATTGACCTTGTATCAAGGTTGCTCCTTTCAAAGTAGTTCCCTCTATGCATATGGTAAACTCTTAGTTCTTAAGGTATTTAGTCATAAACCAAAGTGTCGGGTGATCTGTTATCCTGAACTGCTGGTGGCGCTAGACGAGAAGTCAGAGGATCACCAAAATCTTTAGGATTCATCCTCTGGGAACCATGAATGTTTCTACCAAAATATGTGCCAATCTGTCCTGTAGATGCTGAAATATTTCACAGAATAAGTGGGAAACCTTGAACTGCTGAAAAAGAAAGTCAGTGAACTCTGAACGTCTGAAGACATTTCATGGAAAGCTATAAAGTGTCAGGATGGTCGAGCGGTCTAAGGCGCCAGACTCAAGGATTGACTCCTTCCTGATCAAGGGGACTTCTGGTCTCCAATTGGAGGCGTGGGTTCAAATCCCACTCCTGACAGCTTTTTTATCAGATTTGTATTGTTTACCACGTACCAAATTTGATCATTAGTAAAACTGATATCAAAAGATGTGCCCATCTGTCCTGTAGATGTTGAAATCTTTCTCAGAATAGGAGAAAACCTTGAACTGCTGGGGGTTCTTGAGAAAAAGTCAGTCGACCATAAACGTCTGAAAACATTTTAGGGCAGTTTCTTTAGGTAATCTAAGATACACATCAGTATGTACCAAAGGATAAAGGAAATATGATTATTTAGTGTCTTAAACCTGCCTATTATAAAGCATGTCTAGTTTATTCAAGAAACAGATTTGTTGACCCAATTGAATTGGGTTCAAATCCCACTCCTGAGAATCAGTTTTATCCCAAATATTCAATTAAAGTCCATGCAGCTGAAGAAATTCAACCTGCCAAAGACGATGATGGTGAACTTCTACACCTCCATCATGGAGTCCATCCTCACCTCCTCCATCACCATCTGGTACGCCGCAGCCACAGCCAAGGATAAGTGCAGGCTGCAGCGTGTCATCCGCTCTGTAGAGAAGGTGATCGGCTGCAATCTGCCATCCCTCCACGACCTGCACGCCTCCAGGACCCTGAGGCGGGCAGGGAAGATAGTGGCCGACCCCTGCCACCCTGGACACAAACTGTTCACCCCCCTCCCCTCTGGCAGGAGGCTGCGCTCCATCAGGACCAAAACCTCTCGCCACCTGAACAGTTTCTTCCCCTCCGCTACCGGCCTCTTAAACAAGGCCTGGCCCCCCCACTGACACAACGTAGACTCTATATGCATTACATTAATGCACACAATGTTCAATACTGCTTACTGCACATATTCTTATTTCATATTTCATAGTTTATATTCTATAACTCGTTACATTCCATTTCGTTGTAAATTACTGCTTTATGTTATTGATATTTAACTATATTTTATTACAGTGTCCTTAAAGATTTTTTGTTTTATATGGAGATTCTTTATTTTATATTTTATGTATGCACCATGACATCAAGTCAAATTCCTCGTATGTGTGAACCGACCTGGCAATAAACCCGTTTCTGATTCTGAAATCAAAAAGGCAGGATTTGCTGCCATTTAAAAACTAAGCTATGCTGCAACCCACAAGCTAACGGTCATGGTCATTTTAGATATTTCTGTCTAAAACGAAGTGGTGGACCGACAGTTATTGCCATCCTAAGAGCCATGACACATCAATCACTGCCAATAACACATTGTTTCTGTAACCATACAGATGATTTGCAGACATTTAAGAAAGCCAGAGTATTGGAAATGTCTGCAGTTTTACCACAAATATTCAGGGTCTCACCTGGTGAGCCTGGTCCACCAGACACAACATGAGCAACACAGTGTGTGTGTGTGTGTGTGTGTGTGTGTGTGTGTGTGTGTGTGTGTGTGTGTGTGTGTGTGTGTGTGTGTGTGTGTGTGTGTGTGTGTGTGTGTGTGTGTGTGTGGCAACCCACGTCTAAATAATGTGTATTGACTGAAACACATCAGAGAGTTTGTACGTGAGCTTGTGTGACAAGACTGCATCGTCTTTGTTTGAGAAAACAGTGTAAGCACACACACACACACACACACACACACACACACACACACACACACACACACACACACACACACACACACACACACACACACACACACACACACACACACACACACACACACACACACACACACACACACACACACACACACACCCTCCCAAGAAACTCCCAAATATCTCACAGAAACTCATTTATAGTCACCAAATTGTAATCTCAAAACTCATGGAAACTCAATCATTTCAAAACATCCTACAAAAAACTCCTTAAAGGTTATTAAAACTCACATCCAAAAACCTCTGGAAACTCGTTATAATCCCCACAAAAACATTACTTTCTGAGAGTCTCGTATTTATTTTTTTGCATTCTATCTGATTATTATCATCTATCCATTTTTGTTGTTGTTTTGTTTGAGATTGAAGTCATATTTCTGATAAAACAACACAAATATTAACAGACAATATCAAAATAAAATGTACCCTTTATTTAACATAGCTTCATTTATGTTCCTTAGTGTCAGGGAATAATTTCCCCTACATGTTTACCTTTCGCCCGCTGACGCAGCTGACCAGCCTTGAGCAGCCGTTATCTCCCTTAAGGAGGGGCTGCCCTAGCATATTGTTGTTGTTACCAGTTTGTGACCGGGCACCTCTCGGTCAGAGATACTTATTGTTGTGGGACACCTGGAACACATCCTTCTCGGGGTGTAGATGACCTCGAGCCATAAGCAACAACAAATGTGATTCAGTGTCCTCAGCTGTTTAGTCTCTCTATTGAAGAATGTTGATTATTACACTCTGAACTAGTTAAAACCTGGAGCTACAGGAGGGGTCTTCAGAATTGATTGTGGCATCTCAACCGGGTGGTCAACTCGTGGCCCGTGACATGTCTTGTGAATTCTCCGGCCGAAGCTCCAAACAAACCGTCAGTGTTTGCCATCAAAGCTCCAGCTCTCCTCGTGTCTCTCTGAGTCCTGACTCCTATTGCTTCAGAAGTTTCCCCCACAGTTTGTATTAGTAAAGTAGTTCATTATGAATTTACTCCAGGTGTAACTAAAGTCTGATTTAAGAGTTTATTATATTTCACATCATTCATCCAGATCTGTGAAGTAACTAAAGGTATTACATACATGTAGTGGAGTAAAAGTACACCATTTACCTCTGAACTGTAGTGGAGTAGAAGTACACAGTAGCATACAATGGAAATACTCAAGTAAAGTACCATTGTACTTAAGTACCGTACTTGAGTACATGTACTTAGTTACTTTACACTTCTGGGTCTCTTCTCAGGGCCATCCAATCTCTGTACGCACAAAGAGACGGACTCGTTTCCCTCTCCAATGATACATGAGTTTATAGTTTAACTCCTCCACTACAACTTCAATGCAGCGATGATGAGACACACCCTGTGTTACATGAGAGGTTACAGAGCTCAGCAGAGGAGGCGTGACAGAACTCCTCCCTCACTGACTCACTGAGACACACCAGGAAACAGTTTGTTCTTCTCCCTCACTGCAGAGAGAGAGACGGACTGAAAAACAGACAATCACATTCACCTTCAGACCAAACTAACAACTTCCTCTGAGTTCAGCTACAGGAGAGAAAAGTGGAAACTACAACCCTGCTGCTTCGACCGGCGGACCCTCCCCCCCCTGAAGGTGAGTCTCCAAACAACACTCAAAGTGAATTTCAGTGAAGTCAGTAGAGGAGGGGGAGGGGAGCCATGACTGACTGTACTTCCTGTCTGCTGTGTTTCAGCTTCACTCAGAGACAACATGGCGTCCAGGTTAGAGGAAGATCTCTGCTGTCCGGTCTGTAAGGACGTCTTTAGAGATCCTGTTGTTCTGTCCTGTAGCCACAGCTTCTGTAAAGCCTGTCTGCAGACGTGGTGGAGAGAGAAACCATCACGAGAGTGTCCAGTCTGTAAGACAGAATCTTCAACAAGAAATCCCCCCTGTAACCTGGCTTTAAAGAACACGTGTGAGACCTTCTTACTGGAGAGAGGGACCTCTGAGGCTCTCTGCAGTCTGCACTCTGAGAAACTCAGACTCTTCTGTCTGGACCATCAGCAGCCAGTGTGTCTCGTCTGCAGTGTTTCAATAACACACACCAATCACAGAATCAGACCCATCGATGAAGCTGCTCAGGATCTCAGAGAGGAGCTCCAGAAAGCTCTGCAGCCCTTTCAGGAGAAACTGAAGCTCTTTGAAGAAGTTAAAGTGAAGTTTGATCAAACAGCAGGACACCTGAAGGTCCAGGCTCGACACACAGAGACGCAGATTAAGAAGCAGTTTAAGAAGCTTCACCAGTTTCTAAAAGAGGAAGAGGAGGCCAGGATGGCTGCACTGAGGGAGGAAGAGGAGCAGAAGAGGAGGATGATGGAGGAGAAGATGGAGGCTGTGAGCAGAGAGATAGCAGCTCTTTCACACACAGTCAGAGACACAGAGGAGGAGCTGAGAGCTGAAGACGTCTCCTTCCTGCACAACTACAAGGCTGCAGTGGAGAGGCTGCAGCGCCCCCTGCTGGAGGATCCACAGCTGCCTTCGGGAGCTCTGATAGACCAGGCCAAACACCTGGACAACCTCAGCTTCAACATCTGGAGCAAGATGAAGGACTTGGTGTCATATTATCCTGTCATCCTGGACCCAAACACTGCTGATCCAAACCTCATCCTGTCTGAAGATCTGACCAGAGTGAGAGCAGGAGGAGTGAGACAGAAACTTCCTGATAATCCAGAGAGGTTTGATAGTGTCCCCTCTGTCCTGGGCTCTGAGGGCTTTAACTCAGGGACTCACAGCTGGGATGTCCAGGTTACAGACAGTACACACTGGTTACTGGGTGTGTCAGCAGAGTCTGTCCAGAGGAAGGGAAACATAAAGTCTGGATCATGGAGAATAGCTTTCTTTGGAGGTCAATACTCAGCACGGTCACCATCAGATCCACCCACTCCTCTCAGCCTGAAGAAGAAGCTCCAGAGGGTCAGAGTGGATCTGGACTGGAACAGAGGAGTGTTGTCGTTCTCTGATCCTGACACTAACACACACATACACACCTTCACACACAATTTCACTGAGAGGGTGTTTCCATACATTTTCACTCTGGGTGAAGTGAAGATATTACCGCTGAAGGTGTGTGTGACAGTGGATCAGAGCAGGTAGAGATGAACAGGATCATTCACTGACCTCTGCAGCACCTCCTGTCCTCCTGCTCATTCCACACACACACACACACACACACACACACACACACACACACACACACACACACACACACACACACACACACACACACACACACACACACACACACACACACACACACACACAGATAATTATCTGGTCAGATGAACAGATAGACAGTTCGTCAGGCAGATTGATCAGTCACTTATAAGTCATTTAAACACTTAATGAGTTCATCAGTACAACATGACTGACACACGGTGGCACTCGCACTCTGAGTGAGTGAGTGAGTGAGTGTATGTGTGTGTGTGTGCGTGCGTGTGCGTGTGCGTGTGTGTGTGTGTGTGTGTGTGTGTGTGTATTGTTTTCTCTGCCTGATTTTAGCCTGAGGGAAGATAATGTGTCTGTTTGTAGGTATCTTGAATTTTATTAAAACCAGCAAACTTATATTTTTCGTTCTCATTTATGACTGTTTACCTCAAAAATATCCTCCAATGGTTGTGGTGATGAAAAGGTTGACAGAAAAACAATTTTATTGAATGTTTTATACCCTTATGTAACTGCTAAATTCTAATTATTCTTGTTTTGGTGGTAGGGTAACACAAGAAAATACATTTTGTGAATAGTCTAGGCTCAAAACAAGCCTCAGAAACTGTAATCCAAAGCGATGTTTGGTCTCATTTTGAACTGGAGCAGGTCATTGGTTAAAATGAATGGACGTTTATGTCTGCTATGGCGGTAGAAACCCAATTCATAATTTCAATATATTCAGAAAACGTTACAGCTTTTCAAGATCGAAGACATATAATCTGGAGGATTAAACGTTGGTTTTACAAAAGATTGAATCATATATATGTTTTACTTGGCAAGTGTCTTAAACCTCACCTAACATTTTTGATTTTGATAGATAACCCATGGAACTAATAGTAGTCAGGATGGCCGAGCGGTCTAAGGCGCCAGACTCAAGGATCGACTCCTTCCTGATCAAAGGGACTTCTGGTCTCCAATTGGAGGCGTGGGTTCAAATCCCACTCCTGACATATTTTAAACCACAGGTTATGCGTGTATAATATTGACCTTGTATCAAGGTTGCTCTTTTCATAGTAGTTCCCTCTATGCATATGGTAAACTCTTAGTTCTTAAGGTATTTAGTCATAAACCAAAGTGTCGGGTGATCTGTTATCCTGAACTGCTGGTGGCGCTAGACGAGAAGTCAGAGGATCACCAAAATCTTTAGGATTCATCCTCTGGGAACCATGAATGTTTCTACCAAAATATGTGCCAATCTGTCCTGTAGATGCTGAAATATTTCACAGAATAAGTGGGAAACCTTGAACTGCTGAAAAAGAAAGTCAGTGAACTCTGAACGTCTGAAGACATTTCATGGAAAGCTATAAAGTGTCAGGATGGCCGAGTGGTCTAAGGCGCCAGACTCAAAGATCCACTCCTTCCTGATCAAGGGGACTTCTGCTCTCCAATTGGAGGCGTGGGTTCAAATCCCACTCCTGACAGCTTTTTTATCAGATTTGTATTGTTTACCACGTACCAAATTTGATCATTAGTAAAACTGATATCAAAAGATGTGCCCATCTGTCCTGTAGATGTTGAAATCTTTCTCAGAATAGGAGAAAACCTTGAACTGCTGGTGGTTCTTGAGAAAAAGTCAGTCGACCATAAACGTCTGAAAACATTTTAGGGCAGTTTCTTTAGGTAATCTAAGATACACATCAGTATGTACCAAAGGATAAAGGAAATATGATTATTTAGTGTCTTAAACCTGCCTATTATAAAGCATGTCTAGTTTATTCAAGAAACAGATTTGTTGACCCAATTGAATTGGGTTCAAATCCCACTCCTGAGAATCAGTTTTATCCCAAATATTCAATTAAAGTCCATGCAGCTGAAGAAATTCAACCTGCCAAAGACGATGATGGTGAACTTCTACACCTCCATCATGGAGTCCATCCTCACCTCCTCCATCACCATCTGGTACGCCGCAGCCACAGCCAAGGATAAGTGCAGGCTGCAGCGTGTCATCCGCTCTGTAGAGAAGGTGATCGGCTGCAATCTGCCATCCCTCCACGACCTGCACGCCTCCAGGACCCTGAGGCGGGCAGGGAAGATAGTGGCCGACCCATGCCACCCTGGACACAAACTGTTCACCCCCCTCCCCTCTGGCAGGAGGCTGCGCTCCATCAGGACCAAAACCTCTCGCCACCTGAACAGTTTCTTCCCCTCCGCTACCGGCCTCTTAAACAAGGCCCGGCCCCCCCACTGACACAACGTAGACTCTATATGCATTACATTAATGCACACAATGTTCAATACTGCTTACTGCACATATTCTTATTTCATATTTCATAGTTTATATTCTATAACTCGTTACATTCCATTTCGTTGTAAATTACTGCTTTATGTTATTGATATTTAACTATATTTTATTACAGTGTCCTTAAAGATTTTTTGTTTTATATGGAGATTCTTTATTTTATATTTTATGTATGCACCATGACATCAAGTCAAATTCCTCGTATGTGTGAACCGACCTGGCAATAAACCCGTTTCTGATTCTGAAATCAAAAAGGCAGGATTTGCTGCCATTTAAAAACTAAGCTATGCTGCAACCCACAAGCTAACGGTCATGGTCATTTTAGATATTTCTGTCTAAAACGAAGTGGTGGACCGACAGTTATTGCCATCCTAAGAGCCATGACACATCAATCACTGCCAATAACACATTGTTTCTGTAACCATACAGATGATTTGCAGACATTTCAGAAAGCCAGAGTATTGGAAATGTCTGCAGTTTTACCACAAATATTCAGGGTCTCACCTGGTGAGCCTGGTCCACCAGACACAACATGAGCAACACAGTGTGTGTGTGTGTGTGTGTGTGTGTGTGTGTGTGTGTGTGTGTGTGTGTGTGTGTGTGTGTGTGTGTGTGTGTGTGTGTGTGTGTGTGTGTGTGTGTGTGTGTGTGTGTGTGGCAACCCACGTCTAAATAATGTGTATTGACTGAAACACATCAGAGAGTTTGTACGTGAGCTTGTGTGACAAGACTGCATCGTCTTTGTTTGAGAAAACAGTGTAAGCACACACACACACACACACACACACACACACACACACACACACACACACACACACACACACACACACACACACACACACACACACACACACACACGCACAAACACACACACACACACACACACACACACACACACACACACACACACACACACACACACACACACACACACACACACACACACACACACACACACACACACACACACACACACACACACACACACACACACACACACCTCCCAAGAAACTCCCAAATATCTCACAGAAACTCATTTATAGTCACCAAATTGTAATCTCAAAACTCATGGAAACTCAATCATTTCAAAACATCCTACAAAAAACTCCTTAAAGGTTATTAAAACTCACATCCAAAAACCTCTGGAAACTCGTTATAATCCCCACAAAAACATTACTTTCTGAGAGTCTCGTATTTATTTTTTTGCATTCTATCTGATTATTATCATCTATCCATTTTTGTTGTTGTTTTGTTTGAGATTGAAGTCATATTTCTGATAAAACAACACAAATATTAACAGACAATATCAAAATAAAATGTACCCTTTATTTAACATAGCTTCATTTATGTTCCTTAGTGTCAGGGAATAATTTCCCCTACATGTTTACCTTTCGCCCGCTGACGCAGCTGACCAGCCTTGAGCAGCCGTTATCTCCCTTAAGGAGGGGCTGCCCTAGCATATTGTTGTTGTTACCAGTTTGTGACCGGGCACCTCTCGGTCAGAGATACTTATTGTTGTGGGACACCTGGAACACATCCTTCTCGGGGTGTAGATGACCTCGAGCCATAAGCAACAACAAATGTGATTCAGTGTCCTCAGCTGTTTAGTCTCTCTATTGAAGAATGTTGATTATTACACTCTGAACTAGTTCAAACCTGGAGCTGCAGGAGGGGTCTTCAGAATTGATTGTGGCATCTCAACCGGGTGGTCAACTCGTGGCCCGTGACATGTCTTGTGAATTCTCCGGCCGAAGCTCCAAACAAACCGTCAGTGTTTGCCATCAAAGCTCCAGCTCTCCTCGTGTCTCTCTGAGTCCTGACTCCTATTGCTTCAGAAGTTTCCCCCACAGTTTGTATTAGTAAAGTAGTTCATTATGAATTTACTCCAGGTGTAACTAAAGTCTGATTTAAGAGTTTATTATATTTCACATCATTCATCCAGATCTGTGAAGTAACTAAAGGTATTACATACATGTAGTGGAGTAAAAGTACACCATTTACCTCTGAACTGTAGAGGAGTAGAAGTACACAGTAGCATACAATGGAAATACTCAAGTAAAGTACCATTGTACTTAAGTACCGTACTTGAGTACATGTACTTAGTTACTTTACACTTCTGGGTCTCTTCTCAGGGCCATCCAATCTCTGTACGCTCAAAGAGACGGACTCGTTTCCCTCTCCAATGATACATGAGTTTATAGTTTAACTCCTCCACTACAACTTCAATGCAGCGATGATGAGACACACCCTGTGTTACATGAGAGGTTACAGAGTTCAGCAGAGGAGGCGTGACAGAACTCCTCCCTCACTGACTCACCTGAGACACACCAGGAAACAGTTTGTTCTTCTTCCTCACTGCAGAGAGAGAGACGGACTGAAAAACAGACGATCACATTCACCTTCAGACCAAACTAACAACTTCCCCTGAGTTCAGCTACAGGAGAGAAAAGTGGAAACTACAACCCTGCTGCTTCTAGCGGCGGACCCTCCCCCCCCTGAAGGTGAGTCTCCAAACAACACTCAAAGTGAATTTCAGTGAAGTCAGTAGAGGAGGGGGAGGGGAGCCATGACTGACTGTACTTCCTGTCTGCTGTGTTTCAGCTTCACTCAGAGACAACATGGCGTCCAGGTTAGAGGAAGATCTCTGCTGTCCGGTCTGTAAGGACGTCTTTAGAGATCCTGTTGTTCTGTCCTGTAGCCACAGCTTCTGTAAAGCCTGTCTGCAGACCTGGTGGAGAGAGAAACCATCACGAGAGTGTCCAGTCTGTAAGACAGAATCTTCAAGAAGAAATCCCCCCTGTAACCTGGCTTTAAAGAACACGTGTGAGACCTTCTTACTGGAGAGAGGGACCTCTGAGGCTCTCTGCAGTCTGCACTCTGAGAAACTCAGACTCTTCTGTCTGGACCATCAGCAGCCAGTGTGTGTCGTCTGCAGTGTTTCAATAACACACACCAATCACAGAATCAGACCCATCGATGAAGCTGCTCAGGGTCTCAGAGAGGAGCTCCAGAAAGCTCTGCAGCCCTTTCAGGAGAAACTGAAGCTCATTGAAGAAGTTAAAGTGAAGTTTGATCAAACAGCAGGACACCTGAAGGTCCAGGCTCGACACACAGAGACGCAGATTAAGAAGCAGTTTAAGAAGCTTCACCAGTTTCTAGAAGAGGAAGAGGAGGCCAGGATGGCTGCACTGAGGGAGGAAGAGGAGCAGAAGAGGAGGATGATGGAGGAGAAGATGGAGGCTGTGAGCAGAGAGATAGCAGCTCTTTCACACACAGTCAGAGCCACAGAGGAGGAGCTGAGAGCTGAAGACGTCTCCTTCCTGCACAACTACAAGGCTGCAGTGGAGAGGCTGCAGCGCCCCCTGCTGGAGGTTCCACAGCTGCCCTCAGGAGCTCTGATAGACCAGGCCAAACACCTGGGCAACCTCAGCTTCAACATCTGGAGCAAGATGAAGGACTTGGTGTCATATTATCCTCTCATCCTGGACCCAAACACTGCTCATCCAGAACTCATCCTGTCTGAAGATCTGACCAGAGTGAGACGAGGAGATGAGACACAGAAACTTCCTGATAATCCAGAGAGGTTTGATAAATACGGCTTTGTCCTGGGCTCTGAAGGCTTTAACTCAGGGACTCACAGCTGGGATGTCCAGGTTACAGACAGTACACGCTGGGTACTGGGTGTGTTAGCAGAGTCTGTCCAGAGGAGGGGAAGCATACAGTCTGGATTATGGATGATAGCTTTCATTAAAGGTATATACTCAGCATGTTCACCACCAGCTCCAGTCACTCCTCTCAGCCTGAAGAAGAAGCTCCAGAGGGTCAGAGTGAATCTGGACTGGAACAGAGGAGAGGTGTCGTTCTCTGATCCTGACACTAACACACACATACACACCTTCACACACACTTTCACTGAGAGGGTGTTTCCATACATTTGCACTTGGGAGGAAGTGAAGATATTACCACTGAAGGTGTGTGTGACAGTGGATCAGAGCAGGTAGAGATGAACAGGATCATTCACTGACCTCTGCAGCACCTCCTGTCCGCCTGCTCATTCCAACACAGTGTTTAACAGCTCACTTATGGCGCATTTCCACCACACGGTCGGCCTCGGCCTCGCTTGGTACTGCTAGGCCGCGTTGGGCCTTGTTAGGCCGGCTCACTTCATGCTGCGCTTCCATTACAGTTTAGGAACTGGGGTAGTATCTATAGTAACACAGTGTAGGCGGAGCCGTGACGTCATCTTCAATGAGAACCCCAGAAAAACAACACAGCCGTTAGCTGTTAGCATTCAGAGCTCACAGCTCCTCATATCTGTTCAGAAACTAGACAAAAGTTAAACAAGTACAAACCACAGACTGTCTGTGTCATGGAGAATACAGTCGCTGGTTTATTTATGTCTGTATAGGCCGTTGTTGTGAGTGTGGACGGTCGGAGCATATACAACGTTAGCTTAGCCAATCTCCATCTAGAAAACACGCATTTTAAAAGGTTTTTCACCTGCCGTCTGTCTGCAGACTTGACAAAGCATTAATTCATGGTTTTTACTAACCGGTATCAGTATGTTGTTACTTCGGCATCATTTTGAAACGTGTATTACAATTCAATCACGGTCAAATATGTTCATCTTGTTGTAGTTGTAGCCCCCATGCCAGCGATTCTCTCTCTAGTTTAGCAAACTCAGCCCTGTTTGTTGGCCCCGATAGAACCACGATTATGTCGGGCCAGAAAAGAGGTGAAAAAGTACTCCCCGGCCGGAACTAGGCCTAGTGGAAGCGCAACCAAAAACGGGCCCGTCACGACACGGCACGCTTAAACCGCGCTCCGCGCCATGGTGGAAATGCCCCATTAGACAACCAGTGAACCCAGCAAACCATCCACACATTCAAATGATCACACACACACACACACACACACACACACACACACACACACACACACACACACACACACACACACACACACACACACACACACACACAGATAATTATCCGGTCAGATGACAGATAGACAGTTCGTCAGGCAGATTGATCAGTCACTTATAAGTCATTTAAACACTTAATGAGTTCATCAGTACAACATGACTGACACACGGTGGCACTCGCACTCTGAGTGTGTGTGTGTGTGTGTGTGTGTGTGTGTGTGTGTGTGTGTGTGTGTGTGTGTGTGTGTGTGTGTGTGTGTGTGTGTGTGTGTGTGTGTGTATTGTTTTCTCTGCCTGTTTTTAGCCTGAGGGAAGATAATGTGTCTGTTATCTTGAATTCTATTAAAACCAGCAAACTTATATTTTTATACTTATACTAATTTATGACTGTTTACCTCTAAAATATCCTCCAATGGTTGTGGTGATGAAAAAGTTGACAGAAAAACTATTTTATTGAATGTTTTATACCCTTATGTAACTGCTAAATTCTAATTATTCTTGTTTTGGTGGTAGGGTAACACAAGAAAATACATTTTGTGAATAGTCTAGGCTAAAAACAAGCCTCAGAAACTGTAATCCAAAGCGATGTTTGGTCTCATTTTGAACTGGAGCAGGTCATTGGTTCAAATTAATGGACGTTTATGTCTGCTATGGCGGTAGAAACCCAATTCATAATTTCAATATATTCAGAAAACGTTACAGCTTTTCAAGATCGAAGACATATAATCTGGAGGATCAAATGTTGGTTTTTACAAAAGATTGAATCATATATATTTTTTACTTGGCAAGTGTCTTAAACCTCTCCTAACATTTTTGGTTTGACCAGATGGAACCAATAGTAGTCAGGATGGCTGAGTGGTCTAAGGCGCCAGACTCAAGGATTGACTCCTTCCTGATCAAAGGGACTTCTGGTCTCCTATTGGAGGCGTGGGTTGTCATTTTACTTTGACAACTCTACATAATGTCATCAAGGATTTAAGGTCCCATTCTCTTCATGGGTATGGACCAGGCCTCAATTAAACGCCTGCAGCTAGTCCAAAACGCAGCTGCACGTTTGCTGACTGGCCACAAAAAGCGTGACCACATCACCCCTATTCTGGCCTCACTACACTGGCTTCCAGTTCGGTTCAGAATTGATTTTAAAATCCTTTTATTTGTTTTTAAAGCACTAAATGGGCTGGCTCCGGCCTATATAGCCGAACTCCTCCAGCGCTACACCCCAGCCAGAGCTTTAAGGTCTGCTGACCAGCTGCTGCTGGTAGTGCCCAAGACCAGGCTTAAAACCCGAGGGCACCGAGCCTTCTCAGCAGCTGGCCCTAGGCTCTGGAACACTTTGCCCCTCCATGTGAGGTCGGCCCAGACCTTAGGGGTTTTTAAATCTACACTAAAAACACACTTCTTCTCTCTGGCCTTCTAGTTAGAGCGGAGCACGACTCCTGACTTTTCCTTGTGTTTTATTTTTATTTTTTTATATATATCTGTTGTAATTTATTGTCTTTTATTGTGATTGTAGTAATGTGTTTTTATTACATGTACAGCACTTTGGCTCGACCAAAAATCGCTTTTAAATGTGTTTTATAAATAAAACTTGATTTGATTTTGATTTGATTCATTCAACCTCTCCATAAATCCGTTGTTTTACGGACTGTAAAAACAATAAAATATGTGTATTCATTTTCCAAAGCCCTATCATTCTTCATTGAATGAAATATCGAAAATCAAACCACCGCAGCCCGGCATAGCGTGGAATAATCTCAATGTTCTTTGCAGCATTTTAGACACATTTCAACAACGTTCAGCCTGACATGAAGTCTGTGGGTTTGTTGGAAACCTTGAAATCCCTTTTGGAATTTAAATAACGGTCTGTCTGTTTGAATACTGACATGCTGCATACAATGCATTTGTTATAATGCAGCAGCTGAAGGGTCCATAGAGTTCTGAAATACTTTATTTTTCTTGGCATACATATTCCATTTAAATGATGTATTGGCTTTGTAGAGCACATGGATTTTGTTCCATCTTCTTTCCATCTTTCTCCTTCAATTGACAAAGAGATGTTGGTTAAATGTTGATTCTTTAACTAATTCTGAACAGTTCATGCAATTAAAAACATGTAGTGCTTTTCACAGGAAAGTGGTTTGATAGTTCTTGGTTTCACAGATTGTTTTTAACGAGTGTGCTGTGTTGTTCTGACCACTACAAAGATCATTGAAAATAGATATTCATGCATTTCGCAGGAATGTGTCGTTCATGGATGATTGAACTGACCCTCTGGTGTGTGTGAAGGTCAGCAGACACACAGGGTCAAAGGTCATAGGCAGTGGCGGCTGGTGGAAAATATTTTAGGTGGGGCTGTGGAAATGGTGATCAAACAATACTAGGGGGGTCCGGGGGGATGCCCCCCCGGACCATGCGGTCCGGGGGGGCTGATCAATACCTCCATAACTACAGTGTGGTTAGCTATGAATCTTCCAAAACTTCCAAACACCTTGTCCTGGACATAGTTTCTACAGCATAAACTGTGCAACAGTACAGTAGGCCCACACAAACTGCAGAACACCGGGGCTTTGGGAAGACTCAAAATTACTTAAAATGATTTAATTCAATTAATTCCCATTTAACCTGTTAAGGGGCTTTTTTCCCCCTTTTTTGTTCACGAAACTGTGTCTCAGGGCTTCTTAAAATGTAATAAACTATTCATGTGTCCTACTCAGAGGAAACGCAGCTAACTGATGATATGAACCATGTTTACCGAAACAAAAGTCTCACAAGAAGCGTCTAAATGAGCCCTGAGCGAAAAAATGCTAACGCACTCTAGGTATAAATCAATCGATATACTTATCGGATATGCACAAACAAGCTTATGCTAACAAACTGAGATTCCACAGATTCTAGAAATATAAGTATCATCACTGAGCGATCAGAACTCGCAACAGGGGAAGCAAATACAGACATCACACAACGTAGCTTTAGGTAGCAAAACACGGAGATATGCTCACCTTTTGCAGAATAACAATTGTGATCAAAAACTAGAAAAACGCAGCTGAAGGTTAATCCATAGGTTAATCCAATGTGTCTGTCACTTTGAAAATGATTGATGATCCATAATTCCATTTTTATGTCAAAAACTGAGTTTTCATTAGCTGCTAATGGTAGCTTCCAGAGTGTATGACAGCTTCCTGTTTTGTCTCCTTGGATACGAGTCCAAACAACTCACAGACTGCACCGGGCGCTGACATAGGAGCCCTGTGACCATCAGATTTGACGACGCTGATTGGCTGAAATTATGTTTCGGCGGCATAGTTTAAAGATAGCAACAGTTGGCTTCTGCTGCACTTGCTGCACTCTCGTCTGGGCGCTGTGCATAGCGCCCAGACGAGAGAGGGTAATGATACACGGGCAAGGCCAGGCAGGAAACATGTGACTTATCAGTAACTTTAGACATCGTAACACAATTTTAAACGAGATTTTATTGTAGATTATACATTCTACTGATACCAATTATATAATATTTACCTTGTTTATTAAAAATAAAAATAAATATATTTTTTAACCTGTTAAGCACCTAGCCTGTTTTTCATGTTTCAGGCTCGAAAATGACATGCCCAAAACAAATGACTACAACTTAACTTCTAAAAGGGTTATATGAATAATTTATTTTATCAAAGCAAGGTTACATCTGTGAGTTGGATGTAGAAGTGTCAGAATCAATATAGATGTTTTTTATTTTAAAGAAAATTCAGATTTTACATAGTAAAAAACTGTAAATTATAGTGTCCGTCCAAAAATGATTTTTTACAGATAGTGAAAACCAGTGGCTAGCCGTCAGGGCCCTCTAGGCCCTCTGTGAGGGCCTAAGATATTCCAAAAAATAATATTTAAAAACATTAAAAAAAATAATATTTTTTATAAATATATATTTTTTTAATATTATTTTTGTTATATTTTTCATTAGTTTTACCGAAAAAAAACTTGATTTAATTGTATTTAAAATAACATTTCCAAAGAAATAAAACCTTCGAATCTGCCTGTTCATTCTCTGTTTGAATGTAGGGGTTACATGAAAGAAGCTCACCTGGCCCTCTCTGCGATTCACAGAGGGCCCGCTATATTAACTGAACGAGAGAGTAATGTCAAATGACAGTACAATTGACCAATCATATCTTCCCTCTAAATGGGTGGGTTTTATTATCGCGGACATTATGACAAGTTCCGCCCGCTGTGAAACTTTTCTTGTTTCCATAGCAACAACAACTTCCTGTCAACAGCGTGAACTCGCCTTCAAAATAAAAGCATGCCAAATTACACTTAAGACATACAACGGCAACGAAAGTAAGAAACACAATGCAATATCATTTTCAATGTCAAAGAACACAAATTGGGTTCACAGGTGTTGTTTTGTGGGGTAGAGGGTCGTTGTCATTGATGCGTTTTGCACCCTGGGCCGTTGTTTTGATATTCCGCTGAAGTATACGCTGTGACGTAATAACTCTTTTTTTTTTTTTTTCGAGGGAAGGGGTGGGGGTCAGAGGGCCTAGGTATAAAGCTCACGGCTCGCCACTGGTGAAAACTACCCTTGGATGATGGGTTAGTAGACCAAAAGCTTTAGGAATCCAAAGTACAACATATAATAAGTACCCTGTATCAAGATTGATGCAAAACAAGTGAAATTTGACCTTTTTAGCCAAAACCACCCCACCTCTGAGGTGATTTGGGTGAAAATGTTTTTTTTTTCTATATCTCTGGCCCCCCTTGCTCGATTTTGATGGTTGACACACCTTTCTGACCGTTAGAGCCAATAGAATCGAAGGGGGAGGCTCCCTCTCACACACATGGTAAGAAAAAGGTGGGGGCTTCGCACAAGCAGCTTTGCATCAGAGCGAGCCTGTACTCTAGCTCTGACATCTGGAAACGGAAAAGCAGTTTTATTGCTTATGTCAGAAATAATTTCAAAGAGGGCACAGATACATTGGATGAACCTATGGATTAACTGCAGCATCGTTTTTTTTATCGTTTTAATGCCATTGAAGACCAGTTTTGACCAAGGTAAGCCATGTTAGCGTTTCTAGCTAGCTCCACATGTTATGATGTACGCTTTCGTTTATAGCGTCGCAAATGTTTATCACTGAGTGTGGAGGAGGGCACCACTAGATTCAGTGTCTCCAGGACACCAAAAATGAGTGGTTGGCTGTGCATCTAGGATAAGTAATAAGGGAGTTATTGTGAGTTAAGGTGCCGTTTTAGGTAAAATATTTTCGCTCGTGGCAAATTCAGAGGCTGAGTGTTAGCATTGTGGGGTTTTTTTGGATTTTTTTTTTAAAAAGATCAGTTAGCTGAGTTTCTTCCCGTAACATGGATATAAAACATTCATAGTTTTATTAAATATTACGATTCCTTAGACGTTGTTTCCTGCAAATGACGCGTTTATCCGCCCGGTACCGGGGGGGCCGTGCGTAACAGGTTAAATATATATATATATATATATTTTTTAATGTGGTAAGAGGGGGGGCGGCGCCCCTAGCGCCCCTATGGGCCGGCCGCCACTGGTCCTAGGTCAACATTACACCATAGTGAGGGCAGATTGCTCTTAAGGCTGTGGCCGTTTCTCAATCGCGAGGATGCTGGCTTGGTAGCACAGCCAAGCCGAGCATCTTGCTTCAGAAGCAAGGCAAGAATACTTCCTGGCATTCAGAAAACAAAGGCTGTTTCTCAATCGCGAGGATATTGGCTTCCAAGCCAATATTTCAAGGATGCTACGTCATCGAGTGCCGCCGAAGGACTGTTCCAATCTCCAGCATACTTGGAATTCCACCGAGGCCGCGTCCTTGGTTTGGGGGAAATTTCGAGGCTGCACATGGGTAGACTTCGCGTCCTTAAAATCCCCACAATGCTTTGCGCATGGACCAATTTCCCCAAATCTGTGGCGGAAGATGTAAGGCGGGGCCTCTCATATGACGCACACCTGCACACTTGCTAGCCTGTTCCACTCTTCGTTTTCCGAATGCCAGGAAGTATTTTTGCCTTGCTTCTGAAGCAAGAAGCTCGGCTCGGCTGTGCTACCAAGCAGATTGAGAAACGGCCAAAGAGTGGAACAGGCTAGCAAGTGTGCAGGTGTGCATCATATGAGAGGCCCCGCCTTACATCTTCCGCCACAGATTTGGGGAAAATGGTCCATGCGCAAAGCATTGTGGGGATTTTAAGGACGCGAAGTCTACCCATGTGCAGCCTCGAAATTTCCCCAAACCAAGGACGCGGCCTCGGTGGAATTCCAAGTATGCTGGAGATTGGAATAGTCCTTTGGCGGCACTCGATGACGTAGCATCCTTGAAATATTGGCTTGGAAGCCAATATCCTCGCGATTGAGAAACGGCCTGTGTGTGTGACGGCGATAGATAAAGAGATATCTGAAGAAAGGACAGAAAACAAACGTCAAACAAAGGAGATTAAGACGTGTGATGTGAGAGAGATGATCGTTTCAGGTGTATGACCTTGACTGTAGAACTCAGTTTTCTCCATTTATAGAGTGTAAGAAATTAAAATCAATGTTTAAATGACGTAATTTAGTTTAAACATACTGTAAGCTTAAAACTGTTTTATTCTGAAAATATTTCATTTCCGGTTAGCATTAGCTTGTGGCTAACGTTATTGCTGAATGTTAAATGAATGTACAGTTTTATTTTGAAAAGCTTTATTGAAAGGCGTCACTTCCGGTTTCACGCTAACAATGATTACAGCCGTTGCATTGCATTAGATAAAAAGTCATGAATGAGAATACGAGGAGAAAAGGCGTGTGGAGTTATACAATGAACACACAACGTCTAAATCCTCTGATTTACGCGATATCAGACACAGAAGAACTCGAGGAGGGAGGACCCCCTTTCGTCAGAGCCGCCACTGAGAGGAGGAGCCAGGAATTGGATATTAGCTCACTTCACGGAGAATCACTCTCTCTTCTTCCCTCCCTCACGAACATGGCGCTGTGTTCCTGATTTGCTCTGTTTGTTTCAAAACCACGTTACTTTATTAAATTACCCATTTTGAACCTTTTCGAGACTACATTGTCTCTTTTTAACTTCCTCCTGGACGTGAGAACAACGATCACGATCTTCAATAGGCAATGATGTTACAGTTTTAAAGACCAAAACTGGTTAAAGTTGTAAGTAATTATATCATATTTCTCATGATCTAATTGCCTGTGTAAATGGAAAACCAAGTAGATTAGTAACTGTAGTTTTGCCTGGTTCAGCCAATCAGATATTTAAAGTGGACCTATCATGCTATATTTAAATAATATAGCGTAGGACCATACCTACAGATGGGGCATCTTATTTCGGACGCCAGTATACAGCTTCCTGCCTACTACCAGCCAGTTACCTGCCTAAGACCTGCCAAAGACCAGTATCTGGGAATGTTAAGCCCTCCCACTATTTTCCAATAGGGCGTTGCCAGATTTTCAATTTCAGGATTTAACCAGGAGATGGCGCTATATATTAAATAACTATGGCCAAACTAAGACTTAGTTTTTCACAAGAGAAAATGCAGATATTATATAAAAAACTAAAGTTAAAATCTTGTTTTTAATGCCCCAAGAGCAATAAAAACACTTGTTAAACACTTGTTTCATAAATTGCATTTAGCTGACGCTTTTATCCAAAGCAACTTACTATTTAATAAATGATAAATGATTATCCATAACAAATATGAGTGATGTGTGATTATTATTCATGCTATATACTGATATAGGGCTAAGTAAGCAATCAATCCTGCAAATGAACCCTTAGTTGTTCAATATATTTATTCAGACAATGTGAGTAGAAATACAGAAATTCTGCTCCCTCTGAGTGAATACCTTCACATCTTGTCACAAACCTTTTGGAAGAAAAGACTGACCCAAGATATCTTGGTTTGATTTGGAGAAGGCTTTTAAAGCCTATTGTATACTAACTCTTCCCGTCAAGAATATGAATAGAACTTAGATAGATCACTTCTGCGAATGAATAGCTAAAAATATGTATTTCTTAATAAACTAAATAGGCCACCATTGGTAGCAGTTCTCATTATATACTTCTCAGTAACTGCTCCCCTTAAATTAAATGTATTCTGTAGATTTTGGGGATTCATTAATGCATTTATTGCCATCACCATGCTTTTTCAAGACTCTTTTAAATTCTATCATTTTATAAGGACTTTTCAATGTTCGACATCGAAACAGAGGATTTCGACATTCTGTATTCCTTGCTTACTTCCTTAAACCTTTTCTCCTCCTTATCTCTTTCATGACTTTTTTTTTAATGCCGGTGTTTATTTTATTATTATATATAGTCGTTATTCATTTGTTTTAAAGCTCAATAAGGAAGATTTAAACTTTCACACACGTTGACTGGCGAAAAACTCTGCCCGGTTCCTTCGGCCCCCACCACGTTGAATAAACAGAAGGCTGCTTTTGTGGAGGAAGTACTGTATGTTGATTTTTGACATGTAAATGGGTACCTACCCCCCTCTGAGTGAATACCTGTTGTACCTGTCCGGGGCTAAGCCCATAGGACGATGCTCTGATGTCATCACCCTCGCACATTTGTCATATGTTTACAAAAAACGATGTTAACACTTTCTCGTTCTTAATATATGCTATATTTAGGGTCGATATGTGTTGAATTTACTTTAAAATAGCAGATCACTGTGATTCGGCTTAGTGAACGTGTGTCTCTTCTCCGCGGCTCCTCCGTGCAGAGAGGCCCCCCCCCCGTTGACAATTCATGAGCGTCTAACTCTCTCCCCCCTCCCCCGTCGCACCTTCTAACAGAACCCCCCCACATATCAAATCCCAATTTAACTGCTCTGGAGCAGAAATGAAAGAGTTTTAAAAATGTTTACGTTTTGGTAAGTTTTTAGGGAAATGTTGTAATATTGTTGGCCTTAGGGGGGTAGGTGAACCGGTTTTTCGCCGGTCAACGTGTGTGAAAGTTTAAATCTTCCTTATTGAGCTTTAAAACAAATGAATAACGACTATATATAATAATAAAATAAACACCGGCTGTTGTTATGCCTGCTGTAACGTTACATTACTCCGTTCTCCGCTTAAGTAATTATGCCGTTACAAGCTTCATAGTTGTATTTATCATCTAAATTTGCCGAAACAAGTTTAATATTCTGAAAGCCAAGACTTTGTTTATTTGAAATCAGATTAAAACAAACTGTAACGGACCCTGCCGTGTTATCTTGATATTTCCGGCACAGACCCTTTCATACCGGCAATGCGCGATAGAAACAACAGGAACTGCAACAGCATAAATATGCGAACACAAACCTACAGACTGCTGGAGAAGAGATATCACAGGGGGGGGGGTTGGGACACACACATTCCGATGGCCAATTAGTTTTAAACAAAGAGTAGGCTATATTCAACATATGGGTGGGGGCTGGTGAACGGTATGGTCAATGTTTGTAAACACTATGACATTTTGACTTTATTTGATCATTTCAGTTAACCTGTTAAGCCCCAACGACCCCGCCGGCGGGTCTTTTTTTTTCCACAAATTAAAAAAAAAAAAAAAAGTTTATTTTTTATTTTTTTATTTTTTATATATTTTTTTAATTAATTTTTTTTTTCTTTGAATGGAATGAATAGCTATGGTGATAATTCAATGTAATACATCATTTTTATAGTCTGGTACCTGAAAAAGGTCAAATGGCACTGATGGAACCAGATATACCCAAATGTGCCGAAAGCCTATTCCGCCTGGAACATTTTTTTGCTAAATCTCTCTAAAAAGGTCAAATTTAACTTTTGTTACCTCAATCTTGATACAGGGTACTTATTATATGTTATAGTTTGGATTCCTAAAGCTTTTAGTCTACTAACCCATCATCCAAGGGTGGTTTTCACTATAAGTAATGGGTTTTTTGTAGGCGGAGGTAAGAATTTACCTTTTTTTGCTATGTTCCATCTGAATTTACTCTGACTGAGAAAAATCTATATTGATTCTGACACTTCTACATCGAACTCACAGATATAACCTTGCTTTGATAAAAGAAATTATTCATATAACCCTTTTTAGAAACAAAAGTGCATTTTGCATGATAGGTCCCCTTTAAGTAAGATAAGAAGTACTTTATTGATCCCAATTTGGAAAATGTTTGCGTTGCAGCAGCATAAAAAGACATGGCATTGTATGTAAATATGATATAAAGTCTTGTGTTCTCAATGGATGGGGCATTTTTGGTTAGCCCCACCCAGGCCAATGTTGACAATGGGTGTTTCTCAATGTAGAGTAAAGCTGCTCCAAAGCCACTATTTCAAGCATACTACATTATCGAGTGCCGCCGAAGGACTGTTCCAATGTCCAGCATACTTGGAATTCTACCGAGGCCCGCGTACTTCGTAGCAAGAAATTTCGAGGCTGCACATGAGTCCACAATGCTTTGCGCACGGACCAATTTCCCCAAATCTGTGACGGAAAATGTAAGGCGGGGCCTCTCATATGACGCACACCTGCACACTTGCTAGCGTGTTCCACTCTTCGTTTTCCGAATGCCAGGAAGTATTCTTGACTCGCTTCTGAAGCAAGATGCTCGGCAGACATGTGTTACCAATTAAGCGTACTCGCGATTGAGAAACACCCTTAGTTCTTAAGGTATTTAGTCATAAACCAAAGTGTCGGCGATCTGTTATCCTGAACTGCTGGTGGCGCTAGACGAGAAGTCAGAGGATCACCAAAATCTTTAGGATTCATCCTCTGGGAACCATGAATGTTTCTACCAAAATATGTGCCAATGTGTCCTGGAGATGTTGAAATATTTCACAGAATTAGTGGGAAACCTTGAACTGCTGAAAAAGAAAGTCAGTGAAGTCTGAACGACTGAAGACATTTCATGTAAGGCTATACAGTGTCAGGATGGCCGAGTGGTCTAAGGCACCAGACTCAAGGATCCACTCCTTCCTGATCAAAACGACTTCTGGTCTCCAATTGGAGGCGTGGGTTCAAATCCCACTCCTGACAGCTTTTTATCAGATTTGTATTGTTTACCACGTACCAAATTTGATCATTAGTAAAACTGATATCAAAAGATGTGCCCATCTGTCCTGTAGATGTTGAAATCTTTCTCAGAATAGGAGAAAACCTTGAACTGCTGGTGGTTCTTGAGAAAAAGTCAGTCGACCATAAACGTCTGAAAACATTTTAGGGCACTTTCTTTAGGTAATCTAAGATACACATCAGTATGTACCAAAGGATAAAGGAAATATGATTATTTAGTGTCTTAAACCTGCCTATTATAAAGCATGTCTAGTTTTTCCAAGAAACAGATTGGTTGACCCAATTGAATTGGGTTCAAATCCCACTCCTGAGAATCAGTCTTGTCCCAAATATTCAATTAAAGTCCATGCAGCTGAAGAAATTCAACCTGCCAAAGACGATGATGGTGAACTTCTACACCTCCATCATGGAGTCGATCCTCACCTCCTCCATCACCATCTGGTACGCTGCAGCCACAGTCAAGGATAAGGGCAGGCTGCAGCGTGTCATCCGCTCTGCAGAGAAGGTGATCGGCTGCAATCTGCCATCCCTCCACGACCTGCACGCCTCCAGGACCCTGAGGCGGGCAGGGAAGATAGTGGCCGACCCCTGCAACCCTGGACACAAACTGTTCACCCCCCTCCCCTCTGGCAGGAGGCTGCGCTCCATCAGGACCAAAACGGTCATGGTCATTTTAGATATTTCTGTCTAAAACAAAGTGGTGGACCGACAGTTATTGCCATCCTAAGAGCCATGACACATCAATCACTGCCAATAACACATTGTTTCTGTAACCATACCGATGATTTGCAGACATTTAAGAAAGCCAGAGTATTGGAAATGTCTGCAGTTTTACCACAAATATTCAGGGTCTCACCTGGTGAGCCTGGTCCACCAGACACAACATGAGCAACACAGTGTGTGTGTGTGTGTGTGTGTGTGTGTGTGTGTGTGTGTGTGTGTGTGTGTGTGTGTGTGTGTGTGTGTGTGTGTGTGTGTGTGTGTGTGTGTGTGTGTGTGTGTGTGTGTGTGTGTGTGTGTGTGTGTGTGTGTGTGTGTGTGTGTGTGTGTGTGTGTGTGTGTGTGTGTGTGTGGCGACCCACGTCTAAATAATGTGTATTGACTGGCTTCAGTCTGAAACAGAGAGTTTGTACGTGAGCTGCATGGTCTTTGTTTGAGAAAACAGTGTACACACACACACACACACACACACACACACACACACACACACACCTCCCAAGAAACTCTCAAATATCTCACAGAAACTCATTTATAGTCAGCAAATTGTAATCTCAAAACTCATGGAAACTCAATCATTTCAAAACATCCTCCAAAAAACTCCTTAAAGGTTATTAAAACTCACATCCAAAAACCTCTGGAAACTCGTTATAATGCCCCCAAAACATTACTTTCAGAGATTCTCGCATTTATTTTTTTGCATTCTATCTGATTATTATCATCTATCCATTTTTGTTGTTGTTTTGTTTGAGATTGAAGTCATATTTCTGATAAAACAACACAAATATTAACAGACAATATCAAAAATAAAATGTACCCTTTATTTAACAAAGCTTCATTTATGTTCCTTAGTGTCAGGGAATAATTTCCCCTACATGTTTACCTTTCGCCCACTGACGCAGCTGACCAGCCTTGAGCAGCCGTTATCTCCCTTAAGGAGGGGCTGCCCTAGCAGGTTGTTTAGTGGGAATGCTGATACAGCATTCCCACTATATGTTATGCTACGGACAAAATTCTTATTATTCCGTCCAATTATTTTGTCCGTCTTCTCCTCCCACATTCAACATTGCAGAAACTCCGTTCAAACATCAAAACGTTCAGCTCGGTCGGGAATCGATGGCTATTACTTTTATCATTCATAACTTTCATAATTCCAGAGATACATCCCATAATTCATCACATTTTTAACATTTTAACTTTAACATTGCGCAGCTCGTTAAGGCAGAGTGCGTGATGTCACAGCTAGAGGGTAGGAAATCTTGAAATGTGCACACCTTTAGTTAAACTGCCAAAAAGGCCACATTATTAACCCGAAAGTACACAAAAATTACACTTCAGATATTCAACTTCCTTGACATGCTTCACGTTGTTGTTGTTGTTACTAGTTTATGACCGGGCCACTCTCGGTCAGAGATACTTATTATTGTGGGACACCTGGAACACATCCTTCTCGGGGTGTAGATGACCCCGAGCCATAAGCGACAACAAATGTGATTCAGTGTCCTCAGCTGTTTAGTCTATCTATTGAAGAATGTTGATTATTACACTCTGAACTAGTTAAAACCTGGAGCTACAGGAGGGGTCTTCAGAATTGATTGTGGCATCTCAACCGGGTGGTCAACTCGTGGCCCGTGACATGTCTTGTGAATTCTCCGGCCGAAGCTCCAAATAAACCGTCAGTGTTTGCCATCAAAGCTCCAGCTCTCCTCGTGTCTCTCTGAGTCCTGACTCCTATTGCTTCAGAAGTTTCCCCCACAGTTTGTATTAGTAAAGTAGTTCATTATGAATTTACTCCAGGTGTAACTAAAGTCTGATTTAAGAGTTTATTATATTTCACATCATTCATCCAGATCTGTGAAGTAACTAAAGGTATTACATACATGTAGTGGAGTAAAAGTACACCATTTACCTCTGAACTGTAGTGGAGTAGTACACAGTAGCATACAATGGAAATACTCAAGTAAAGTACAAGTACCTTAACATTGTACTTAAGTACCGTACTTGAGTACATGTACTTAGTTACTTTACACTTCTGGGTCTCTTCTCAGGGCCATCCAGTGACGGCGCCAGGGTATGGCTGGGGTAGGCTACAGCCATACCAAGAAATGGCTTAGCCCCACCTTAGCACCACCATGAAAAATGATGTTAAAGTAAGCAAAATAAAGTCCGCCAACTCGCGCGGAGTAAATTGCACAGACAGCAGTTAGTAAGATTGATTTCAGTAGCCACTTGTCTGGAAATACCGAAGACTAGAAACGGTTTTGAAAACTTTTGTCACGTAGTGATCGTCTTCTCAATAGAACATCTTTGATAATGTCTTCTGGCCAATCAGAATCACGATAACGGCGTGGTGTTGTTGCAGGAAGTCCCGACGGAGAATACGTTTGCGGTAGTACATCTCTAGACATCGATACAACATTACGTAATGAAATAAGACCCCACGGTTTGATGATTGATAGGTGTGTGTGCTGTCTTTCATTTTGACACACAGAACAATGGGGGCTACCCACCCTTATCCACAATGTAAAGTAATTCACACAGCCTCTTCCCTCTTCTCTCTGTTGCCCCTTTCACACCAACGCAACTCCGGTTCAAGCTCCGTGCTAGAGCTTTTCTGGTTCAGAACCGGTTCTTCGGTTTAGTGCCGGCTCTTTTCACACCGCTCAGAGCCCGACTGGTGCTGCCGCTGCTGCGTCATGACGTCACAGTTTACGTCGCTGAGTTTCTCCCCAACGCCGGAGCTCACCTCACAACAACAACGGGCCGGGGACTGCGTTGCTTTTAATCATACGAAGCCAGATTAAATTAAATAACGACTTCTCCAACCTTATACTTTTCTCCAGAGTGCCGTGGTTCATTGTTTATTAATGTGTTTCAGCGGCATTTAGCGACCGCTGCAGTGCTGGCTGCTCTTCCACGGGAGTGTATTCTCCCGTTAGCTCCGGGTTAGCTCACACGGCTCTAAAGTATTCACTGTCTGACTGTCACACAAGCAGCTGATACATATCCCCAGTTCCCCTTAAGTGAATGTGTGTCAGTCTGAATTGACGCTGTTTGGTGTCAGTCTGAATTGACGCTGTTTGGCATCACAACGCTGTTATGAAAGTTTCTCTGGTATAACATGGGTGATGTTAGCATAGCAACCGAAGCTAAACTGACTACTTGCTAAGCAGTTTTCTACAGGCACATTTTACCGACGTATTTTTCATTATGATTCTACTTGTGATAGTCGGACATGACAACCTGTGCAGCCCATGTATTGATTCCATCCGATAGCTGCTATAATAACAAACAAAACGTCTGCCTGCTCTCCACAATGATCAATAACAGCGAACGGATGGTCAAAGTAAGGTACAAATAAACAGAATCACACGAAGCCTGGTTAGTGTTGCCTGACTTTATAAAGTGTGTTTTTTTTAACAAGTGTGTGGTTGCGTTCTAGTCACTTTGCTCAGCACTACTGCTTGTTACAACTTTTATTTGCCGTACTCGCCTTAAGTGTTAGCTCAGGTTAATCTCGCCCCCCTCCGACGTAAGCGTGACGTATGCGGTTCTTGCTTCTAGACGGACAACTTTTTGGTGCTCGAAACGAACCGGATTCCGGAGCTATGACGCTGCTCCGCTGCGGTGTGAACAGGAAAACCCGGTGCTTTTCAAGCACCAGCACCGAACCGGCCCTGAAACACCGTTGGTGTGAAAGGGGTATAATGGCGCATTTCCACTACACGGTCGGCCTCGGCCACACTCGGTACGGCTCGGTACGGCTTGGCCGCGTTGGGCCTTAACAGGGCCGACTCACTTCATGCTGCGCTTCCATTACAGTTTAGGAACTGGGGTAGTTACTATAGTAACGCAGTGTAGGCGGAGCCGTGACGTCATCTTCAATGAGAAATCCAGAAACACAACACAGCCGTTAGCTGTTAGCACTCAGAGCTCACAGCTCCTTATATATGTTCAGAAACTCGACAAAAGTTAAACAAGTACACACCACAGACTGCCTGTGTCATGGTGAATACAGTCGCTGCTTTATTTATGTCTGTATATAGCCGTTGTTGTGAGTGTGGACGGTCGGGGCATATACTGCGTTAGCTTAGCCAATCTCCATCTAGAAAAACACGAATTTTAAAAGGTTTTTCGCCTGCCGTCTGTCTGCAGACTTGACAAAGCATTAATTCATGGTTTTTACTAACCGGTATCAGTATGTTGTTACTTCGGCATCATTTTGAAACGTGTATTACAATTAAATCACGGTCAAATATGTCCATCTTGTTGTAGTTCTAGCCCTCTTGCCAGCGCTCCTCTCTCTAGTTTAGCATACTCAGCCCGACTCAGCCCTGTTTGTTGGCCCCGATAGAACCACAATTTTCTAGGGCCAGAAAAGAGGGGAAAAAGTGGCCCCGCGCCGTGCCGCGCCGGAACGAGGCCTAGTGGAAGCACAACCAAAAAAGGGGACGGCACGACACGGCACGCTTAAAGCGAGCTACGCGCTGCAATGGAAATGCGCCATTAGAGGAGCAGCAGGTTCAGCTTTCAGAACAAAGTAACACAAAACAAAAATGGCATTCATTTTTTTAAACGTGTAGTAATAGATTTTTTTTTTTCTTCTCAAGAGAGTACCAATATGTGTATTTTATGTTAGTATTTCGAAAAATCTCCTGGGGGAGAATCCCCCCAGACCCCCCTGCAGGGGTTGGGTTTTCAGCATGTCAACTCTTTCACCTGTGAGGAAATTGCAGGATTGGCTCCAGGCAGTGGCGGCGCCAGGGTATGGCTGGGGTAGGCTACAGCCATACCAAGAAATGGCTTAGCCCCACCTTAGCCCCACCATGAAAAGTGATGCAAATTCAATTAAATAATAAGCGAAATACTAAATGTTGAGAACACGGATTGCGAAAATATACGGGTCGTGTCCACAGCACACAAACTGATCCTGCTGTAACAACACGTTACTGATGCAATATGGTTGAGACCATTCGGGCTTATGCTATAAGAGGGGTGCAAGGAATAGTCTAAGTAGTGGGGGAGTTTTATACACTAAAGGTGTGGAATTTCTCTGGCGTTATAATATCAGCGCGGCCGCGGTCAGATCAAAATGCCTCCGAATGCAATTTGAATAGACCTACAGCCAATCAGAGCAACGCAACGTTGGATCTGCATCATGCCTTATTGATTGAGATCAATCGAAACCGCCATTCAGTATCCCCATTGGATCTTCAACGTGTACTATCATACGTCACGTTCACAGTGATCCCTTTTTATTTACTACAAGACAAATGTGCCGTTTTATTTCATACAGTTCAATTTGGATTGAGACAGGGAAATAATCTAAACCTCACGCGTGGCGTTTCACTGTCAAGGGGGGCGATATAGCGTGTATGTAATTACATTGCAATTACTGACTTGAGCCCCACCACTGTATGGGTTAGCCCTACCATAGATTACCCAACAAAAATACTCTGGAGCCGCCACTGGGGCCATCCAATCTCTGTACGCACAAAGAGACGGACTCGTTTCCCTCTCCAATGATACATGAGTTTATAGTTTAACTCCTCCACTACAACTTCAATGCAGCGATGATGAGACACACCCTGTGTTACATGAGAGGTTACAGAGCTCAGCAGAGGAGGGGTGACAGAGCTCCTCCCTCACTGACTCACCTGAGACACACCAGGAAACAGTTTGTTATTCTTCCTCACTGCAGAGAGAGAGACGGACTGAAAAACAGACGATCACATTCACCTTCAGACCAAACTAACAACTTCCTCTGAGTTCAGCTACAGGAGAGAAAAGTGGAAACTACAACCCTGCTGCTTCAACCTGCGGACCCTCCCCCCCTGAGGGTGGGTCTCCAAACAACACTCAAAGTGAATTTCAGTGAAGTCAGTAGAGACGGGGGAGGGGAGCCGACTGACTGTACTTCTTGTCTGCTGTGTTTCAGCTTCACTCAGAGACAACATGGCGTCCAGGTTAGAGGAAGATCTCTGCTGTCCGGTCTGTAAGGACGTCTTTAGAGATCCTGTTGTTCTGTCCTGTAGCCACAGCTTCTGTAAAGCCTGTCTGCAGACCTGGTGGAGAGAGAGACCAACACGAGAGTGTCCAGTCTGTAAGACAGAATCTTCAACAAGAAATCCCCCCTGTAACCGGGTGTTAAAGAACCTGTGTGAGGCCTTCTTACTGGAGAGAGATCAGAGACCTCCTGAGGCTCTCTGCAGTCTGCACTCTGAGAAACTCAGACTCTTCTGTCTGGACCATCAGCAGCCAGTGTGTCACATCTGCAGAGATTCAAAAACACACACCAACCACAGATTCAGACCCATCGATGAAGCTGCTCAGGATCTCAGAGAGGAGCTCCAGAAAGCTCTGCAGCCCTTTCAGGAGAAACTGAAGCTCCTTGAAGAAGTTAAAGTGAAGTTTGATCAAACAGCAGGACACCTGAAGGTCCAGGCTCAACACACAGAGACGCAGATTAAGGAGCAGTTTAAGAAGCTTCACCAGTTTCTAGAAGAGGAAGAGGAGGCCAGGATGGCTGCACTGAGGGAGGAAGAGGAGCAGAAGAGGAGGATGATGGAGGAGAAGATGGAGGCTGTGAGCAGAGAGATAGCAGCTCTTTCACACACAGTCAGAGCCACAGAGGAGGAGCTGAGAGCTGAAGACGTCTCCTTCCTGCACAACTACAAGGCTGCAGTGGAGAGGCTGCAGCGCCCCCTGCTGGAGGTTCCACAGCTGCCCTCAGGAGCTCTGATAGACCAGGCCAAACACCTGGGCAACCTCAGCTTCAACATCTGGAGCAAGATGAAAGACATGGTGTCCTACTCGCCTCTCATCCTGGACCCAAACACTGCTGGTCCATTCCTCATCCTGTCTGAAGATCTGACCAGTGTGAGGCTAGGAGGAGAGGAACAGGAACTTCCTGATAATCCAGAGAGGTTTGATTCTGACTGGTCTGTCCTGGGCTCTGAGGGCTTTAACTCAGGGACTCACAGCTGGGATGTCCAGGTTACATACGGTCCACTCTGGTTTCTGGGTGTGTTAGCAGAGTCTGTCCAGAGGAAGGGAAGCATGAAGTCTGGATTATGGATGATAGCTTTCTCTGAAGGTAAATACTCAGCATGGTCACCACCAGATCCACCCACTCCTCTCAGCCTGAAGAAGGAGCTCCAGAGGGTCAGAGTGAATCTGGACTGGAACAGAGGAGAATTGTCGTTCTCTGATCCTGACACTAACACACACATACACACCTTCACACACACTTTCACTGAGAGGGTGTTCCCATACATTTACAATCTGGATGAAGTGAAGATATTACCGCTGAAGGTGTGTGTGACAGTGGATCAGAGCAGGTAGAGATGAACAGGATCATTCACTGACCTCTGCAGCACCTCCTGTCCGCCTGCTCATTCCAACACAGTGTTTAACAGCTCACTTATGGCGCATTTCCACCACACGGTCGGCCTCGGCCTCGCTTGGTACTGCTAGGCCGCGTTGGGCCTTGTTAGGACCGGCTCACTTCATGCTGCGCTTCCATTACAGTTTAGGAACTGGGGTAGTTACTATAGTAACACAGTGTAGGCGGAGCCGTGACGTCATCTTCAATGAGAACCCCAGAAAAACAACACAGCCGTTAGCTGTTAGCACTCAGAGCTCACAGCTCCTCATATCTGTTCAGAAACTAGACAAAAGTTAAACAAGTACAAACCACAGACTGCCTGTGTCATGGCGAATACAGTCGCTGGTTTATTTATGTCTGTATAGGCCGTTGTTGTGAGTGTGGACGGTCGGAGCATATATTGCGTTAGCTTAGCCAATCTCCATTTAGAAAACACGCATTTTAAAAGGTTTTTCGCCTGCCGTCTGTCTGCAGACTTGTCAAAGCATTAATTCATGGTTTTTACTAACCGGTATCAGTATGTTGTTACTTCGGCATCAATTTTAAATGTGTATTACAATTAAATCACGGTAAAATATGTTCATCTTGTTGTTGTTGTAGCCCCCATGCCAGCGATTCTCTCTCTAGTTTAGCAAACTCAGCCCTGTTTGTTGGCCCCGATAGAACCACGATTTTGTCAGGCCAGAAAAGAGGTGAAAAAGTACCCCCGGGCCGGAACTAGGCCTAGTGGAAGCGCAACCAAAAACGGGCCCGGCACGACACGGCACGCTTAAACCGCGCTTCGCGCCATGGTGGAAATGCCCCATTAGACAACCAGTGAACCCAGCAAACCATCCACACATTCAAATGATCACACACACACACACACACACACACACACACACAGAGACACACACACACACACACACACACACACAGATAATTATCCGGTCAGATGAACAGATAGACAGTTCGTCAGGCAGATTGATCAGTCACTTATAAGTCATTTAAACACTTAATGAGTTCATCAGTACAACATGACTGACACACGGTGGCACTCGCACTCTGAGTGAGTGAGTGAGTGAGTGAGTGTATGTGTGTGCGTGTGCGTGTGTGTGTGTGTGTGTGTGTGTGTGTGTGTATTGTTTTCTCTGCCTGATTTTAGCCTGAGGGAAGATAATGTGTCTGTTTGTAGGTATCTTGAATTTTATTAAAACCAGCAAACTTATATTTTTCGTTCTCATTTATGACTGTTTACCTCTAAAATATCCTCCAATGGTTGTGGTGATGAAAAGGTTGACAGAAAAACAATTTTATTGAATGTTTTATACCCTTATGTAACTGCTAAATTCTAATTATTCTTGTTTTGGTGGTAGGGTAACACAAGAAAATACATTTTGTGAATAGTCTAGGCTCAAAACAAGCCTCAGAAACTGTAATCCAAAGCGATGTTTGGTCTCATGTTGAACTGGAGCAGGTCATTGGTTAAAATGAATAGACGTTTATGTCTGCTATGGCGGTAGAAACCCAATTCATAATTTCAATATATTCAGAAAACGTTACAGCTTTTCAAGATCGAAGACATATAATCTGGAGGATCAAACGTTGGTTTTACAAAAGTTTGAATCATATATATGTTTTACTTGGCAAGTGTCTTAAATCTCTCCTAACATTTTTGGTTTTCATAGATAACCCATGGAACTAATAGTAGTCAGGATGGCCGAGTGGTCTAAGGCGCCAGACTCAAGGATCGACTCCTTCCTGATCAAAGGGACTTCTGGTCTCCAATTGGAGGCGTGGGTTCAAATCCCTCTCCTGACATATTTTAAACCACAGGTTATGCGTGTATAATATTGACCTTGTATCAAGGTTGCTCCTTTCAAAGTAGTTCCCTCTATGCATATGGTAAACTCTTAGTTCTTAAGGTATTTAGTCATAAACCAAAGTGTCGGGCGATCTGTTATCCTGAACTGCTGGTGGCGCTAGACGAGAAGTCAGAGGATCACCAAAATCTTTAGGATTCATCCTCTGGGAACCATGAATGTTTCTACCAAAATATGTGCCAATCTGTCCAGTAGATGCTGAAATATTTCACAGAATAAGTGGGAAACCTTGAACTGCTGAAAAAGAAAGTCAGTGAACTCTGAACGTCTGAAGACATTTCATGGAAAGCTATAAAGTGTCAGGATGGCCGAGTGGTCTAAGGCGCCAGACTCAAGGATTGACTCCTTCCTGATCAAGGGGACTTCTGGTCTCCAATTGGAGGCGTGGGTTCAAATCCCACTCCTGACAGCTTTTTTATCAGATTTGTATTGTTTACCACGTACCAAATTTGATCATTAGTAAAACTGATATCAAAAGATGTGCCCATCTGTCCTGTAGATGTTGAAATCTTTCTCAGAATAGGAGAAAACCTTGAACTGCTGGTGGTTCTTGAGAAAAAGTCAGTCGACCATAAACGTCTGAAAACATTTTAGGGCACTTTCTTTAGGTAATCTAAGATACACATCAGTATGTACCAAAGGATAAAGGAAATATGATTATTTAGTGTCTTAAACCTGCCTATTATAAAGCATGTCTAGTTTATTCAAGAAACAGATTTGTTGACCCAATTGAATTGGGTTCAAATCCCACTCCTGAGAATCAGTTTTGTCCCAAATATTCAATTAAAGTCCATGCAGCTGAAGAAATTCAACCTGCCAAAGACGATGATGGTGAACTTCTACACCTCCATCATGGAGTCCATCCTCACCTCCTCCATCACCATCTGGTACGTTGCAGCCACAGCCAAGGATAAGGGCAGGCTGCAGCGTGTCATCCGCTCTGTAGAGAAGGTGATCGGCTGCAATCTGCCATCCCTCCACGACCTGCACGCCTCCAGGACCCTGAGGCGGGCAGGGAAGATAGTGGCCGTCCCATGCCACCCTGGACACAAACTGTTCACCCCCTTCCCCTCTGGCAGGAGGCTGCGCTCCATCAGGACCAAAACCTCTCGCCACCTGAACAGTTTCTTCTCCTCCGCTACCGGCCTCTTAAACAAGGCCTGGCCCCCCCACTGACACAACGTAGACTCTATATGCATTACATTAATGCACACAATGTTCAATACTGCTTACTGCACATATTTTTATTTAATATTTCATAGTTTATATTCTATAACTCGTTACATTCTATTTCGTTGTAAATTACTGCTTTATGTTATTAATATTTAACTATATTTTATTACAGTGTCCTTAAAGATTTTTTGTTTTATATTTTATGTATGCACCACGACATCAAGTCAAATTCCTCGTATGTGTGAACCTACCTGGCAATAAACCCGTTTCTGATTCTGAAATCAAAAAGGCAGGATTTGCTGCCATTTAAAAACTAAGCTATGCTGCAACCCACAAGCTAACGGTCATGGTCATTTTAGATATTTCTGTCTAAAACAAAGTGGTGGACCGACCGTTATTGCCATCCTAAGAGCCATGACACATCAATCACTGCCAATAACACATTGTTTCTGTAACCATACAGATGATTTGCAGACATTTAAGAAAGCCAGAGTATTGGAAATGTCTGCAGTTTTACCACAAATATTCAGGGTCTCGTCTGGTGAGCCTGTTCCACCAGACACAACATGAGCAACACAATGTGTGTGTGTGTGTGTGTGTGTGTGTGTGTGTGTGTGTGTGTGTGTGTGTGTGTGTGTGTGTGTGTGTGTGTGTGTGTGTGTGTGTGTGTGTGTGTGTGTGTGTGTGTGTGTGTGTGTGTGTGTGTGTGTGTGTGTGTGTGTGTGTGTGTGTGTGTGTGTGTGTGTGTGTGTGTGTGTGTGTGTGTGTGTGTGTGTGTTTGTCAGTGTTTGTCAGTGTGTGTGTGTTTTAAAATACGGTGCCTGCAGAGGGCTGTAAAACAAAGAGCAGGTAGATTGATGGTGTGTGTGTGTGTGTGTGTGTGTGTGTGTGTGTGTGTGTGTGTGTGTGTGTGTGTGTGTGTGTGTGTGTGTGTGTGTGTGTGTGTGTGTGTGTGGCGACCCACGTCTAAATAATGTGTATTGATTGGCTTCAGTCTGAAACACATCAGAGAGTTTGTACGTGAGCTTGTGTGACAAGACTGCATGGTCTTTGTTTGAGAAAACAGTGTAAACACACACACACACACACACACACACAAACACACACACACACGCACAAACACAAACAAACACACACACACACACACACACACACACACACACACACACACACACACACACACACCTCCCAAGAAACTCCCAAATATCTCACAGAAACTCATTTATAGTCACCAAATTGTAATCTCAAAACTCATGGAAACTCAATCATTTCAAAACATCCTGCAAAAAACTCCTTAAAGGTTATTAAAACTCACATCCAAAAACCTCTGGAAACTTGTTATAATCCCCCCCAAAACATTACTTTCTGAGAGTCTTGCATTTATTTTTTTGCATTCTATCTGATTATTATCATCTATCCATTTTTGTTGTTGTTTTGTTTGAGATTGAAGTCATATTTCTGATAAAACAACACAAATATTAACAGACAATATCAAAATAAAATGTACCCTTTATTTAACAAAGCTTCATTTACGGGCCGTCTCCACAGCAGCGTTAAAAAATCTTGAAACGCTTCTGCCCATTCACTTTGAATGGGGTGACGTCACTTTCCCTCACTTTTCGCCGAAATGCATTGTGGGCAGGCGAGCGGAGATTCTCAGGATTTTCAAGATTCAAAGTTGAACAATGTTCAACTTTTGAAGCTGAGGTGGAAGCGGCAGCCAATCAAATCCCGTGTACGCAAATCTGGCAGTTCAAGCTCTAGCCAATCAAACGGCGTGTATGCTGGGAGAGACATACCGTAGGTCATTTCCTCATATTACAAAAAAATGGAGGAGAAATTAGCGGTAGCGAATCAATCACCCGGTGCTTTATGACCAGACCTACCGGGATATAAACCGGAGGAGCCAGGCATGGAGGGAGGTGGCAGAGACAGTGGTAGGTTTTCGCCTGTTTTGGGGAGTTTATATCCAGTTTACTTCGGGCTTTTTGGCTTCGTATGTCGCGGGCGGGAGATTCATGTGATTGGTTGCTCGCAAAAAATCCTCAAGCTTCAGATACGCCCACCTCCAAGATTTTTTTAACGCTGCTGTGTAGACGTTCCGTTACGGCCCCTACACACGGCGGCGTGCGGTGACTCTTCAACGCTTCTGCCCATTCACTTTGAATGGGGTGACGTCATGATTCGCCGAACTGCATTCTGGGAGCAAAGCGTAGCTTTCCTCGCGGTGCTCGCTGCAAAAGTAGAACAATGTTCTACTTTTGAAGCTGAGGCGGAGGCGGCAGCCAATCAAATCCCGCGTATGCAAATCTGACAGTTGAAGCGCTAGCCAATCAAACCGCGTGTATGTTGGGAGAGCCAGACTGCAGTTCATTTCCTCATATGCCAAAAAATGGAGGAGAAAATAATCGTAGCTGTAGGGAATCACCCGGTGCTTTCAGTCCATGTTCACCTACCGGGATACAAACCGGAGGAGCCAGGCATGGAGGGAGGTGGCAGAGACAGTGGGTGAAACTGGTAGGTTTTCGCCTGTTTGGGGAGTTTATATCCAGTGTACTTCGTTTGAATGGACAGCAGGCATAGACAGTATATTTAGCCACCATGCAATGTTGCATAAAATAGCACCATAGACATTAATTAAAAATCGCTTTTTAGACATTAATGTCTATGGTGAGATTCATACACGGGAGCCTTTTTAAAGCCTTTTTACCCCGCTGCAAACAGAAACCCCCCCCCTTCCCATCACAAACTTTACACAGACCCCCCCTTCCAATTATCAACTCCTGTCTTGTTTCCGCAAACTCTTGTGTCCTGCAGCAGCTAAAAGTTTTGCAAGCCCCCGTTCGTTTAGTACCTAAAATAATAGACATCGCTTTTTCGAACCCGACTTTCTGGTCACTTCTTCAATTTTCCAGCCCTTGGGGAGAGACACGGGAGATTCATTGATTGGTTGTTGGTCGCGTTGCTCGCGTAAACTCCCCAAGCTCAAGACACGCCCACCACCAAGCGGCAACGCACGCCGCCGTGTGTAGGCTGCGTTAGTGTCAGGGAATAATTTCCCCTACATGTTTACCTTTCGCCCTCTGACGCAGCTGACCAGCCTTGACCAGCCGTTATCTCCCTTAAGGAGGGGCTGCCCTAGCAAGTTGTTTAGTGGGAATACTGATACAGCATTCCAACTATAAGTTATGCTAATAACATCCAATTATTTTGTCCGTCTTCCATATTCAACATCGCAGAAACTCCGTTCAAACATCAAAACGTTCAGCTCGGTCGGGAATCGATGGCTATTACTTTTATCATTCATAACTTTCATAATTCCAGAGATACATCCCATAATTCATCACATTTTTAACATTTTAACTTTAACATTGCGCAGCTCGTTCAGGCAGTGTGCGTGATGTCACAGCTAGAGGGTAGGAAATCTTGAAATTTGCCTTCATATTTTTTTTTAAAACTGCCATAATTACCAAACCCTACATTCCTGAGACATAAATTTTCATGACAAACGTAGGAAAACATCTCGTAGCTTGAAAAATTACAAATAATTAAGCAAAAGAATTAAACAAAATGCCTCTTGAGGGCATGAAGTGACAAAAACGTTCAACATGTCTCCATTAAAACCCATTGTAATTTCAGGCTGATATTTCCTCACAGCAGCAGCCGCACACCTTTAGTTAAACTGCCAAAAAGGCCACATTATTAACCCGAAAGTACACAAAAATTACACTTCAGATACTCAACTTCCTTGACATGCTTCACGTTTTGAAATTTCACAGATATCTGTTATCGTTCTTCCACCAAACGTTCACATGTAAGAGGTTTATCTCTCATTCAGAACAATGCAAACCTTTGATCTCTTCATAGCTCGTTAGCTCAACTATAAACACCTGTGTAATGGAACACGATGATGTCATCACTCCAACTGACAGCAGTCAGTTCTAACTGTTCATTTCATACTCACACACACACACACTCTCTCTCTCTCTCACAAACTCTCTCTCTCTCTGCCACACCGGTCCATGCCTCAACAGCTCTACGCCAAATCTGAAATCTCACCATATGCCGTTTCCATGGAAACGCATCCCTCGCCATAAAACACGATGTCCCTTTAACTCCTATGAAAATGTTCAAAAAGTGCTCAAAATTCACATGTGTGCTAACAGTCCAGCCGTGAAGACATCTACGAGACAGTTTTGAGATTTCTTCAAATGCCGTTGCCTTGGCAACACAATGCTCGCCATGAAACACGGTTTTCTCATAACTTCAGTGAAAATGCTTCAAACGGCCCAAAACTTCACAGGTTTGGTAACGATGGAGCCATCAACGTATCTAAGCGTATTATGGGGTGTCATCAAATGCTGTTGCTATGGCGACAGCCCACTCGCCATGAAACACGATGTCGCTGTAAGTCCAATGGACACGGTCCAATCATCCCCCAATCTTCACTTGTATATCACCGGTCCATGCCTCAACAGCTCTACGCCAAATTTGAATCTCACCATATGCCGTTTCCATGGAAACGCATCACTCGCCATAAAAGACGATGTCGCTATTACTCCTATGAAAATGTTCAAAAAGTGCTCAAACTTCACAGGTGTGCTAACAGTCCAGCCGTGAAGACATCTACGGGACATGCCGTTGCCATGGCAACACAATGCCCGCCATGAAACACGGTTTTCTCATAACTTCAGTGAAAATGCTCCAAATGGCCCGAAACTTCACAGGTTTAGTAACGATGCAGCCATCAACGCATCTAAGCTTATTATGGGATGTCATCAAATGCCGTTGGCATGGCGACAGATCATTCACCATCAAGTTAGTTCAAAGGTTTGCAGTTCAAATATTCTGCTGCTTTTCCAAGCCTTTTTACTCTCTTTTCTTCTCTCATCACACATTCAAGCCCCCAGTGTTCATGTATCATTTCAATCTAAATTCTTCACTTTCTTCTTACACATTATATTTCAGCATAGCAGTTTAGCGTCAGATTTTTAGCATAAAGCATTCCCACTAGCAATTTCTTTAGGAATTGCATTCTCTAGTTGTTGTTGTTGTTACCAGTTTATGACCGGGCCACTCTCGGTCAGAGATACTTATTGTTGTGGGACACCTGGAACACATCCTTCTCGGGATGTAGATGACCCCGAGCCATAAGCGACAACAAATGTGATTCAGTGTCCTCAGCTGTTTAGTCTATCTATTGAAGAATGTTGATTATTACACTCTGAACTAGTTAAAACCTCGAGCTACAGGAGGGGTCTTCAGAATTGATTGTGGCATCTCAACCGGGTGGTCAACTCGTGGCCCGTGACATGTCTTGTGAATTCTCAGGCCGAAGCTCCAAATAAACCGTCAGTGTTTGCCATCAAAGCTCCAGCTCTCCTCGTGTCTCTCTGAGTCCTGACTCCTATTGCTTCAGAAGTTTCCCCCACAGTTTGTATTAGTAAAGTAGTTCATTATGAATTTACTCCAGGTGTAACTAAAGTCTGATTTAAGAGTTTATTATATTTCACATCATTCATCCAGATCTGTGAAGTAACTAAAGGTATTACATACATGTAGTGGAGTAAAAGTACAGCATTTACCTCTGAACTGTAGTGGAGTAGAAGTACACAGTAGCATACAATGGAAATACTCAAGTAAAGTACAAGTACCTCAACATTGTACTTAAGTACCGTACTTGAGTACATGTACTGTACTTAGTTACTTTACACTTCTGGGTCTCTTCTCAGGGACATCCAATCTCTGTACGCACAAAGAGACGGACTCGTTTCCCTCTCCAATGATACATGAGTTTATAGTTTAACTCCTCCACTACAACTTCAATGCAGCGATGATGAGACACTCCCTGAGTTACATGAGGAGACAGAGCTCAGCAGAGGAGGCGTGACAGAGCTCCTCCCTCACTGTCTCACCTGAGACACACCAGGAAACAGTTTGTTATTCTCCCTCACTGCAGAGAGAGAGACGGACTGAAAAACAGACGATCACATTCACCTTCAGACCAAACTAACAACTTCCTCTGAGTTCAGCTACAGGAGAGAAAAGTGGAAACTACAACCCTGCTGCTTCAACCTGCGGACCCTCCCCCCCCTGAAGGTGAGTCTCCAAACAACACTCAAATGCCCCTTTCACACCGGCGCTTTTTCAGCTCCGGCTCGGAGCCGGAGCCTGAAAAGTACCGGTTTTTCCTGTTCACACCGCAGCGGCTCCGGCTCATAGCTCCGGAATGCGGTTCATATGGAGCTAATTTCCTGCCATAACTCCACAAACAAACTAAACAGGTTTTACAAATGCCTCATGATTCACTAACAAACACAATGTGGTTTGCAAATACAAAACACCATCTACTAATGCATTTAGTTTTGCAAAGAAAAAACGTATCTATCAAATAAACACATACCATTTTTCTAATAAATCATGTTTCAGAGACAAATTCAGCATAGGTTTTACAAGTACACACATTTTTTTTACAACTACAACACTTCTTTTACAAGTACAAAACTTGTTTTTACAACTACAACACTTTTTTTTACAAGTACAAAACATTTTCTTCTCACGGCGGAATATTACTAAAAGTCACGTGACTCACTCACGTGACTTTTGGCAGTAATATTCCGCCGTGGTTGTGCTCATACACACTCACAGGGTGTTTCTCAATCGCGAGTAAAGCTGCTGCAGAGCCACTATTTCAAGCATACTACGTCATCGAGTGCCGCCGAAGTACTGTTCCAATCTCCAGCATACTTGGAAATCTACCGAGCCCGGCGTACTCCGTTTGGAGAAATATCGAGGCTGCACATGAGTAGACTCCGCGGTCTTAAAATCCCCACAATGCTTTGCGCACGGACCAATTTCCCCAAATCTGTGGCGGAAGATGTAAGGTGGGGCCTCTCATATGAAGCACACCTGCACACTTGCTAGCATGTTCCACTCTTTGTTTTCCGAATGCCAGGAAGTATTCTTGCCTCGCTTCTGAAGCAAGATGCTCGGCAGACATGTGCTACCAAGCAAGCGTACTCGCGATTGAGAAACACCCACTCACACATGCTCACTCACACATGCTCCACGGCAGCAGGGGGCGCTACTGAGTCCATTGGGAAGGCGGGAGGTTGAGCAGAGCATGGAACAGCCCTTGCCAGCCTGATGACTGCGGTGTTTCTAGCGATCCAGCGATCTGGGTCAGTGTTATAGTGATAATATTATAAGGTGCATTTAGCGAGCACAACGAAAACAGCCAAGACACATATTGAGCCCAGAAAATGAATGTTCTTAGGGCTGTAAATATAATAAGCCTTTGTCTAAAATGGACAACATTGTATCTAAGAAGATTTAAACTATACAGCGATTCATTCTGCACTTGGTCAATCAGCTGCTCTTCATTTTCTTTCCTGCTATATTCAATGAGTGATACAAATATTTTTTACCGTACGTTCTGAATAAAACTGATACTGTTGGACTCGGTACTAGTTGACTGCTACCAGAAATAAAAGGAAGTACTTTACTGTGTACTTTGTGAGTAATCCTCTGTCAGAGTCCCCTCCATAGTAGCCTACATAATGCATGTTTTCTGCTATCTTTGATGAATGATAAAAATAAAATGTTACCATTAGTTCTTAATGAAATTGATACGGTTTGACTTTGTATTAGTAACCCTACTACTAACAATACATTGAAGTACTTTTACTGTGTATTTTTTGAGAAATACTCTGTCAAAGTCCCCTCCTGTGAACAAAATCAAGCCACTTCTGCTAAGTTTGATGAGGGAATTATTTTTTGTTGCCATTAGTTCTTCGTGAGATTGATCCTGTTGGACTCAGTACTACTGAAACCACCCCCACAAGTACTATGAAGTACTTATTGTGTACTTTTCCAGTAATCCTCTGTCAATGTCCCCTCCTGAGTACAATAATGCATGTTTTTCTTTTGATAAGCGTTAAAAAACATTTCTTCCTGAGAGGATGGTAGACATGATATCAGCAATACTTCCAGTCAGTACTCCGGCAGCAGCATTTTCACACCTTGGAAAGTCTTTAGAGTCTGGCCTGGAATGGATTGCTGGTCACAAATATCCTTCAGCAAAGTAACACACTCTGTCACATGGTTGCCCTCTTATGATGCTGCTGTCTTTTAATATATAATTATTCCTCAGTCACTAGTTAGTTCCTCGCAGATTCTTCAGTCTCATCAGCCTCATCCTTCCATCAGTCCCAGTCAACGCCTCCAGCACACTTCCAGTATCTGACTCCATATGATATTGTCCTGATGCTGTAAGGGTGATGCCCCATGATCACAAAATTACCCCTCTAAAGTCTGAGTGCCAAGGACCTCATATTATGTCTGTCATTAATGTTACATCACCCATTATAACAATTTTCTTTCCTTTTTTCTCTTCTCTTAACTGAATAGTCCTGTCTTTAAGTATAACCCAATGTAAAGTCCTTTTCCTGCACCATTTTAAGGCTTCATAACAGGCATGTTTACTGTATGTGTTTGGAGAAATAACACAATCAATGGCCCAGAATTGTACTTTATAAACTATGAATCTTGTGGTGCTTGAAGAAATACAGACGGGTTAAGCCGGCCAGGTTATATATATATATATATATATATATGTATATATATATATATATATGCCTTTTTTGGAGCCATTTTTTTCAATATTTATTAAAATGTCACTAGTTATTTAAACAAACCACTATCTGAGGATAATACAAGCAACCATAAAACGCCTTTTATCTCGAGAGCCATTGAAGCCCATGAAGAATTTATCCTTCCACAAATCTTTTCAACTGCTGTATTAATAAAGTTGCCACGTGTTTTCAAATTCAAGTTAAGGAACTATCTTTGTAAAACATTACAAATATTCTTCATTTGCAGTATTTTAAAAATGTTCAGAAAGACTGCATCAATTATATGCTATATATATTATATATAAATATATATATATATATATATATATATATAATATCAATATTGTTATTAACTTAACAAAAATTGGATAATTGCCATGGATGTGGTGTTTGATATAGTTGACGTTCAATTTTAACTATTTTAGGCAGAAAAACGTATATTGACGAAACCTTTTTTAATAATTTACTATAATTTAGAAAGGTTTTTGTGAGAAATCATTTCAAAAGTAAACTTATTTTTCATTTTATATTTCAATTTGAAATGTTTGCACACAACATTATTAATTTATACATTTTTATAAACATTTTAAATTATGAATCCATTCATTTTATTGTATTTCCTTGAGGCTGGGGAAGATATCCAGCATGTGGTTCAACATGTAATACAAGTATATGTACAACATGGAAAAGTTTAATAGGAGGATGTGGATTTATTTTCTCTCACCTTGTAATTACACAATCAAACAATCTATAATTTAGCTCTGACCTTCACAAAACATTTTGTTGAATTGGACACATTTTTCCAAGCTCTATTGACAGACATGCAATGACTGGGACTGATGGAAGAATCTGAGAGGAATGAACTAGGAGCAGAGAAATAATCATATTTAAAAGACAGCAGTCCCATAAGAGGCCAACAAGAGTCACAAGGGTGCGTCACTTTGCTGAGGGATATTTGTGACCAGCTATCCAGGCCAGACTCTAAAGACTTTCCAAGGGGTAAAAATGCTGCTGCTGGAGTACTGACTGGAAGTATTGCTGATATCATGTCAACCATCCTCTTAAAGTACTCTGTCCAACAATATCAGTCTCATAAGAAAAGTGTTTTAACGCTTATTCAAAATAGCAGAGAAACATGCATTATTGTACTCAGGAGGGGACATTGACAGAGGATTACTCAAAAAGTACACAGTAAAAGTACTTAATAGTACTTGTGGTACTAGTACTGAGTCCAACAGTGTCAATCTCACGAAGAACTAATGGCAAAAAATATTTTTTTCCCTCATCAAACTTAGCAGAAGTGGCTTGATTTTGTTCTCAGGAGGGGACTTTGACAGAGTATTTCTCAAAAAATACACAGTAAAGTACTTCCTTTTATTTCTGGTAGCAGTCAACTAGTACTGAGTCCAACAGTATCTGTTTTATTCAGAACGTATGGTCTTCTTCTTCGAGTCTGTATCAATCTCAGATGTCGTTCTGCCAGTACAGGCCACAGCTGATGGGGTAGGTTCTGCCAGGTCTTCTGGACTGCACCGTGGGGCATCGGCACATTCCAGTAGGTGGGACATTGTCTGCACTGATCCACAGCTGCACGTGTCTTCTGTGGTGTAGTTCCACACTTTCATCAGTGCTTTGCACCTCCCCTGTTCCACACGCAGTCTATTAAGTGACTTCCAGGTTGTCCAACCAAGGTCGTGGCCACTAGCAAGGCTTTCCGTTGGTGTGATTCCTCTGTCCAGCCATTCAAGAGCTCATGTGTCATGTCTTTGCCATTCATCTTCCCAGATGTTGGTCCTTGCTGCTTGTTTGGTTGTCTGGAGGGGAAGGACTGTCTGCACAAAACTGGCTCTGGATCGGAGCCTGCGTGGGGGTGCGTGGCCATACAAGGGGTGTCTGATGTCTGTCTCCTGTGTTCTCCGTTCATCTTGAGTGATACCCAGTCGTCTGATGTGTGGGGGAGAGATGCCGGCTAGCGCATAGAGGCACGGGACAGGTGTTGTCTTAACGCATCCCGTGATGATGCGGCAGGTGTCATTCAAGGCTGTGTCGACCAGTTTGGTGTGACGTGATCGGCTCCAGCTTGAGCAGGCATACTCTGCTGTAGAGAAACACAGGGCCATGGCAGTTGCACGGATTGTTGGTGGATCTGCGCCCCACTTGGAGTTCACTAGTTTGCGCAGAATGTTGTTGCGGGTGTTGATCTTGGCTTTGGTGTTCTCCAGGTGTTTCTTGAAGGAGAGAGAGAATGTATGGTAAAAAATATTTGTATCACTCATTGAATATAGCAGGAAAGAAAATGAAGAGCAGCTGATTGACCGAGTGCAGAATCACTGTATAGTTTAAATCTCCTTAGTTACAATGTTCTCCATTTTAGACAAAGGCTTATTATATTTACAGCCTTAATAACATTCATTTTCTGGGCTCAATATGTGTCTTGGCTGTTTTCATTTTGATCGCTAAATTCAGATCGCTGGATCGCTAGAAACACCGCTGTCATCAGGCTGGGAAGGGCTGTTCCATGCTCTGCTCAACCTCCCGCCTTCCCAATGGACTCAGTAGTGCCCCCTGCTGCCGTGGAGCATGTGTGAGTGAGCATGTGTGAGTGTGTATGAGCACAACCACGGCGGAATATTACTGCCAAAAGTCACGTGAGTGAGTCACGTGACTTTTGGCAGTAATATATTCCGCCATGAGAAGAACAAGTTTTGTACTTGTAAAAAAAAGTGTTGTAGTTGTAAAAAAAATGTGTGTACTAAAACCTAAGCTGAATTTGTCTCTGAAACATGATTTATTAGAAAAATGGTATGTGTTTATTTGATAGATACGTTTTTTCTTTGCAAAACTAAATGCATTAGTTTGTAGATGGTGTTTTGTATTTGCAAACCACATTGTGTTTGTTAGTGAATCATGAGGCATTTGTAAAACCTGTTTAGTTTGTTTGTGGAGTTATGGCAGGAAATTAGCATAGGTCACTTCCAGCTCCAAAAAATTGTCGGTCTAGAGGCAAGAGCTTCGGAGCTAGAGGCGGCGTCGCTTACGTCTCTCTTACGTCGAGGCGTGCAGGAAACTAAACCCACCTCCCCTGAACATGGGTCGACTGAAGAGTCTCGTCATGCCTGCCTACAAGCAGTAGCGCTGAGCAAAGTGACTAGAAGGCAACCACACACTTATAAAAAAAACACACACTTTATAAAGTCAGGCAACACTAACCAGGCTTCGTGTGATTCTGTTTATTTGTACCTTACTTTGACCATCCGTTCGCTGTTATTGATCATTGTGGAGAGCAGGCAGACGTTTTGTTTGTTATTATAGCAGCTATCGGATGGAATCAATACATGGGCTGCACAGGTTGTCATGTCCGACTATCACAAGTAGAATCATAATGAAAAATACGCCGGTAAAAAGTGCCTGTAGAAAACGGCTTAGCAAGTAGTCAGTTTAGCTTCGGTTGCTATGCTAACATCACCCATGTTATACCAGAGAAACTTTCATAACAGCGTTGTGATGCCAAACAGCGTCAATTCAGACTGACACAGATTCACTTAAGGGGAACTGGGGATATGTATCAGCTGCTTGTGTGACAGTCAGACAGTGAATACTTTAGAGCCGTGTGAGCTAACCCGGAGCTAACGGGAGAATAAACTCCCGTGGAAGAGCAGCCAGCACTGCAGCGGTCGCTAAATGCCGCTGAAACACATTAATAAACAATGAACCACGACACTCTGGAGAAAAGTATAAGGTTGGAGAAGTCGTTATTTAATTTAATCTGGCTTCGTATGATTAAAAGCAACACGATCATCGACCCGACGCAGTCCCCCCCCCCGTTGTTGTTGTTGTGAGCTCCGTTGGGGAGAAAATCAGCGATGTAAACGGTGACGTCATGACGCAGCAGCGGCAGCTGGGCGGTGTGAACAGAGCGGGAGCTGAAAAGGGAAACCGGAGCTGAACCAGAAAAGCTCTAGCTAGGAGCTAGAAAGGGAAAGCGCTGGTGTGAAAGCCGCAAAAGTGAATTTCAGTGAAGTCCGTAGAGGAGGGGGAGGGGAGCCATGACTGACTGTACTTCCTGTCTGCTGTGTTTCAGCTTCACTCAGAGACAACATGGCGTCCAGGTTAGAGCAAGATCTCTGCTGTCCGGTCTGTAAGGAAGTCTTTAGAGATCCTGTTGTTCTGTCCTGTAGCCACAGCTTCTGTAAAGCCTGTCTGCAGACCTGGTGGAGAGAGAGACCATCACGAGAGTGTCCAGTCTGTAAGACAGAATCTTCAAGAAGAAAACCTCCCTGTAACCTGGTGTTGAAGAACACGTGTGAGACCTTCTTACTGGAGAGAGATCAGGGATCTCCTGAGGCTCTCTGCAGTCTGCACTCTAAGAACCTCAGACTCTTCTGTCTGGACCATCAGCAGCCAGTGTGTCTCGTCTGCAGAGATTCAAAAACACACACCAATCACAGAATCAGACCCATCGATGAAGCTGCTCAGGGTCTCAGAGAGGAGCTCCAGAAAGCTCTGCAGCCCTTTCAGGAGAAACTGAAGCTCTTTGAAAAAGTGAAAGTGAAGTTTGATCAAACAGCAGGACACATGAAGGTCCAGGCTCAACACACAGAGACGCAGATTAAGAAGCAGTTTAAGAAGCTTCACCAGTTTCTAGAAGAGGAAGAGGAGGCCAGGATGGCTGCACTGAGGGAGGAAGAGGAGCAGAAGAGGATGACGATGGAGGAGAAGATGGAGGCTGTGAGCAGAGAGATAGCAGCTCTTTCACACACAGTCAGAGACACAGAGGAGGAGCTGAGAGCTGAAGACGTCTCCTTCCTGCACAACTACAAGGCTGCAGTGGAGAGGCTGCAGCGCCCCCTGCTGGAGGATCCACAGCTGCCCTCAGGAGCTCTGATAGACCAGGCCAAACACCTGGGCAACCTCAGCTTCAACATCTGGAGCAAGATGAAGGACATGGTGTCATATTATCCTCTCATCCTGGACCCAAACACTGCTCATCCAGAACTCATCCTGTCTGAAGATCTGACCAGTGTGAGAGCAGGAAGGAGACAGGAACTTCCTGATAATCCAGAGAGGTTTGATAAATACGGCTTTGTCCTGGGCTCTGAAGGCTTTAACTCAGGGACTCACAGCTGGGATGTCCAGGTTACAGACGGTACACTCTGGTTTCTGGGTGTGTTAGCAGAGTCTGTCCAGAGGAAGGGAAGCATGAAGTCTGGATCATGGATGATAGGTTTCTATAAAGGTAAATACTCAGCACGGTCACCATCAGCTCCATCCACTCCTCTCAGCCTGAAGAAGGAGCTCCAGAGGGTCAGAGTGGATCTGGACTGGAACAGAGGAGAGCTGTCGTTCTCTGATCCTGACACTAACACACACATACACACCTTCACACACACTTTCACTGAGAGGGTGTTTCCATTCATTCTCACTGTGGAGGAAGTGAAGATATTACCGCTGAAGGTGTGTGTGACAGTGGATCAGAGCAGGTAGAGATGAACAGGATCATTCACTGACCTCTGCAGCACCTCCTGTCCGCCTGCTCATTCCACACACACACACACACACACACACACACACACACACACACACACACACACACACACACACACACACACACACACACACACACACACACACACACACAGATGATTATCCGGTCAGATGAACAGATAGACAGTTTGTCAGGCAGATTGATCAGTCACTTATAAGTCATTTAAACACTTAATGAGTTAATCAGTACAACATGACTGACACACGGTGCCACTCGCACTCTGAGTGTGTGCGTGTGTGTGTGTGTGTGTGTGTGTGTGTGTGTATTGTTTTCTCTGCCTGTTTATAGCCTGAGGGAAGATAATGTGTCTGTTTGTAGGTATCTTGAATTCTATTAAAACCAGCAGACTTATATTTTTCGTTCTCATTTATGACTGTTTACCTCAAAAATATCCTCCAATGGTTGTGGTGATGGAAAAGTTGACAAAAAAACTATTTTATTGAATGTGTTATACCCTTATGACCCTGACAACACATTTCCACCAATTTATTGCAATTGTGCATGTCCCTGATTGGCCATTAGGTCCATTCAATCAAAGAAAATAGTAAATTATGTGCCATTTTTACCTTTTAAAATACCAATTGTAACACCATTCATTGCCTGAAGCCCATCGGTCCCTATGTATTAATGATTAATACTCAAAAGCAACAACAAAACACACATTAAGGATTCATTTATTCCCCTTTAACCTCTCAACTATACCCTTAAAACACAGCCCTTAAAACACAGCCCTCACATCCAGCGTTTACTCAATGCTGCACACTTTAAGTTGTTGTAATGCACCGAGGCCTACTGTAACATTCAGGGACTTATGAAACAAAAGGTTCGGCCCCTGAATGGCCCAGTGTCAAGGATTACTTCTCAGACAAATTCTCCAGCAACAAAGCCTCCATTGTGCCCCGTCCGGACCCTCGAATTAGCAGCAGGGGCGACTGCACGCTCAACTGCACTCTCTGAAGATTTACCCCAAATGCTGCCCTTTTTAAATGTCCACAAGAATAAAATGAGAAAGATTAAATATATATAAACATGGATCTAAAAAATGAATCCAATTGATATCTCTCTAGGGGGTCTAAATAGATTAAAATAGATGGAAATTAAAGTGTGCATAATCTATTTAACACTGGGTTTAATCTAAAACATGGATTATGTGACATCTGTCAAAAAAAGGGGCAATTGTGTCACTCTTTTTTAGCTTGTGAAATGCATTTTTTAACGCCCTTGTTTGATTGTTAGAACCAAGTTATTTTTATTTCCTTTTTTACTTTGAAGGGGTTTTTGACTTTCTCTAATGGCCTTCACTTTAAACCCAGGGGACTCAGTTTAATCTGCCTCTGTTAAAGAAGGAAATATGGAATGCAGAGGAGGACTTCCGGATGTGACTTTCAAAATAAAATCCCTTTTGACAAACAGTGCCCAGAAGTCTCAAATGGACTGCAACTCAATGGGAATGTGATATCCTATTGTCAAATAAAGTATGTTAACTAAACTACAGTAGATTTCATTCTTTGACTCTGATATGTTTTGCTAAGCGGAAAGGTTGTACATTTTTGAAAATCTAGATATGTTTTTTATCACATATTTACTGCTAAAATAATTTAAATTTGAAGAAAAAAGTATACTATCATAAAGCAATATCTTCATAAAGACATGTTGAGAGACTTTAAAAATCCTTTACAGCGAGGAAGTGTGATTTAATACACATTTTAGCATCCTTTTCATTCAAATCGGACTTATTTTGGACAATTGTACAGATGTGTTTGCAGTAGCTGTAGCTTGAAACGTACCATTGGTTGGTCTGAATGAAAATTAAATGTAACCCAAACCTTAATTTATAAATGTATTATTTTTCCAGGCTTCCCTTTACTCTTGTCTCTGCACCATTCATGAAATCGAGTCATAACATTTAAGGGTGAATGCAAACATTGCACTTAAAAAAGTGCATTCACATGACTTTAAAACGTAGCTTTTATATGTAGTAATGCACACTAGCACACATACAAGTGCACAAACACACTGCTACACATCCTACAATTAACTGTCCTGTCTTTTAAAACATATTGTGACTTTTGTCATATATCTTGTTATGACAGTCTGCCATTGCTATTATGCAGCCATTTCGGCTTTTATCTTGAAAGGACACGAACCACGCTCTTGGTGTAAACGCTTCTAACTCGTTCTAGCTTGACTTCATTTTACAAACCCACATTCATTGGGGGTTCAGTATTGGGAGGAGGAGGAAGAAAAAGCCTCATCCTGATTCTCCACACTTTAGTTGCGTATCGCGCTGCAGATCCGGCTGGATGTGTGTGTCGCACTGGATCCAGAAAACACACACTCCTGCAGCCATTAAAAAAAAAAAAACTGTGTGTGTGCGTGCGTGTGTGACAGTGTGTGTGTTGGTTTAGTCATGAATTATACACCTGAGCCATGTAGTTAGCCGGGTTCCTGGGCGTGGGAAGGAAGCAGGACTTGTTTGTCGTGGGAATATTGTTGGACTTTACGCAGCGTAAAAACACACGTTTATTTTTCATTGCTTCGGTTTCCTCACATCAGGATGTAGATTTGGGAACTTTTCTTTGAAGGACCCGCTGACACAGAGGACGAGTTTTTATTTTGTAACTTTTCAAACCTTTTTTTGCTGGGAGGAATACAGGCAGAGGTTACACGGCTGCACGCGGAGGGAAATCACATCCAAAAGGTAAGCAGCACTTTGGATATTAAGCTGTTTAAACTGTTTTCGTAACAACAGGAAATACTTAGAGGGGATTTTAAAGATTTGTAAGGCACTCGTGATTTCTGATCAACCTCACGTCACACCAAACTCCATTCACAAAACCTGAAATGTCATAATGTATTGCTCCCTGGTAAATGGAAATTGCACCATGTGACACAACTTGCAATTTTCTACAAAAACAGTACAGTATTTGTCATTCGGCGTAAAAATATATCCACCAAACAGTGCCTTATTACCAATAGTGTAAAGTATCACAGTACATTTTCTCAAGTACTGTATTTAAGTACAATTTTGAGGTACTTGTACTTTGAGTATTTCCAGTTTATGCTCCTTTTATACTTCTACTTCACTGTCATTTATTTGACAGCTTTAGTTACTAGTGACTTTTAAGTAGCTAATACTAACAATAAAATACTTTTAAAATAAACGTTGACATACATGTATGGGTTAAGAGTATTTATTACTACTACTTTTACTTAAGTGAACATTTAAGAGTCCCTTTTCCATCACTGGTAATCATTAGTAAGACAAGTTTTGACATGCGTTAAAGTACCGAACTGCAACGTAAAGGAAGACAATTGCTTAAAAACTTAGAGAAACATAACTTTTAAAAATGTCTTTTGAGTTTTGTAGGCAAGCCGAATTGATGCCAGGGCTGTGATAACTCCTTGCATGACTTTGAATTAGTTTTGCAGATTCAAATGTTTAATTATTGGCAATATCATGTTTAATTACCAGATTTTTAAACGATATCTGGCATTAGGCAGACAGCAGGAATGTGTTGGGACATTAATCAATGCACAGAACATCTGGAGCCTCAGTGAGTGGGCTGATCCTGTTGAGCTGCTTCAATAATGACTTCCAGAGGTGGAAGAAGATCCTTCACTTCAGAAATAGTGGAAATACCCTGAACTCAAAATGGTAGAAGTATAGTATCGCCAGCTAAATGTACTTAAAGTACCCATGATGCACCATGACTGCTTTGAAAGTATTATATTACATTAAATACATGTAAGGACATTTACATTTTAATAATACATAATACATTTCATCTATATAGCACACTTTAAAAAACAACGTCATCTCAAGGTGCCATTATGCTATAATTTGTTACTATTAAGACAACTTTAGCCATTTTTTTTTGTAAGATATTGGTCGTAACGTACTACATTAAATCATATACAAAGGTCATGTGTTTTATATGTAAACAGTAGCTGGTGTTAATAAATGTAGTGGAATAAAAAAGCACAATACATGTTCCTAAACTATACTTTTAGTATAAAGTAGCATTGAATTTAAATACTCAAAGTAAAGTACAAGTATGACAGAACAGTACTTTATTTAGTAAATGTACTTCCCACCTCGGCAGACTTCTTCCTCCATTGTTAACTTCACACGCTGACATTTACAACACCTGTGCAGAGACCATTATCTTCCATTGATTCTCCTCATTGAATCCATACCAATCCCAGGGAGGATAATTGGAAGTTTCGAGATGGGTTTGAGAAGCTGTTTAGAGATGGACGTTCCTATATAACTGCAAACAGATGTTTTTTGAAGGCAGTATTGATCAGAAGTGCTTAAACCATTTCAACATCAGCCGGGGTAATGATTGTACTCCGTCAAATCTCCGGCTCCAAAGGTCATTAAAACACATTAACCTGCATCTGTGTGTGTGTGTGTATGTGGATGAAAAATAGTGTTGTTGGCCATCTGCTTCCTAGCATTGCAGTACATGATGTGGAGGTAATTGCCCATGGTGTCGGCTAATGGATTAGAGGAGCATCCACATTACACCTTGAGCTCCGAAGCCATAAAACCATTAAAGTCGCAGGGACTCGCTCTGTTTCCACTCTGTTTTCTGATGTTTTGGCTAAAATGAGGCTGCGATCAATGGAGCGTGAAGCTTCAAGGCTGCTTGAATAGGTCGTTGTCATGTTCAATTTACTCCAGTTACCAGTGGGAAGTTTTGGTGTGCATTTCTTTGCCTTTTAAAAAGTTTGAAATGGTTGTTTTTTTTCTGGTTTATTCTATGCAAGAATGACCTGAGTAGAGCTGCAGTCGTCCAATTGACTGATGGGAATGTAATTTCAAACTATTTTGATATCAAATTAATCGTTAAAGTAGTTTTTCATGCAGAAATGCCTAAAATAAGGAACATTGCTGCTTTTCTCAGTTTTATTTCACATTAAATGGTATATGTTTTATTTTGGACTGACTATACAAGACACTTCTCACTCTTTTCGGACATCTTCTAGAGCAAGTTCTAGATCAAGCTATTCATCTGTCCATGTTTTGATATCAAATTGAGCAATTGAGTAGTTTTTTCTGGCACAAATGTCTCTCAAATATTGAAAATTGCTGCTATTCTCTGTTTTATTTCACATTAAACGGTATATAGGTGGGTTTTGGACTGACAAAACAAGACAGTTCTTACTGTTTTTTGGACATTTTCTAGACCAAGAGATTAATCTGTTGGAAGACTTCCATATTTTCATATCCAATCGATCATTAAAGTAGCTTTTCATGCACAAATGACACTAAAATATGTAGATTTGCTGCTTTTCTCTGTTTAATATCACATTAAACAGTATATTTTATGGTTTATTATCACTGACAAAACAAGACGGTTCTCACTATTTTCTTGCATTTTCTAGACCAAGAACTATCAAAACGATTAATCTGTTGGAAGACATCTATATTTTGATATCCAATTCATCATAAAAGTCGATTTTCATGCACAAATGTCTCTCAAATATGGAGATTTGCTGTTTTTTTCTGTTTTAATATCACATTTAATTGAATATCGACTGACGAAACAAGACAGTTCTCACTTTTTCCGGACATTTTCTAGACCAGCTCCTCGACAAAGCGCTTAAACTGTTGGAAGACGTCCGTTTTTTTATATCACTTGATCATTAAAGTAGCTTTTCATGCAGAAATGTCTCTACAATATGGAGATTTGCTGCTTTTCTCTGTTTTATATCACATTAAACTGCATTTTTTTTGCTTTTTAGAGTTGCAAAACAAGACGGTTCTCACTGTTTCTGGACATCTTCTAGATCAACTCCTCGACAAAGCGCTTAGTTTTAGTGTTGGAAGACGTCCATGAAAATGTCTGAAAACATAAGAGAAAACACTTTTCAAACACAAAGCTTTGCAGCAGGCTCAGGCTTCCAGTGTCAGTATGAGTGATGAGAATTTATCCCAACACTCTTGTTGGCTTGTTCAATTAATGTTTTCACGAAAATAGCATTTTCTAAATCGATAAGTGTGTTTCCTTTTGAATAAGCTCTTCGGTGAATTCCTTTTTGAATGTTTTTTTGCCATAAGGCAGGCTATTTGCAGGGAAAGCTCCAACACATATCTCCTCTCACGGCAGAAAAACAAATCACTATCTGTGTTTTTGAGTTAGTTAACTTTCCAGCCTCTGGGACAAACTGTTCTGTGTTTTACATTATGTTCTGACTTGGAAATGATGCACTCTTTGGGAGTTTACACAAATATGTCTTGGAGTTAAAACGAGTCTGCTAATGGGAAGATCAAACAAGACGGCCGACTTGAAACTCAATTATTCAAAAAGAAGGAACCACAAGGAAGGAAAATCAAAGAGTATTCATGTATTCGCACGATGTTCACGATTTATCAAGGTCAGCAGGTTAATAAGGTATTTTTGGATAGCTTGCTACGCCTCGACATGTTTTGCATTCGGTATCAAAGCTCGGGGCTTCTGGATTTTAGCTTTCTCTTATCTTATCTAATGTTTTTTTTGTAAGTGGACTTTGATCTAAAGGCTGACTCAGATTAGATTTGGCAGGGTGAAATGTAGTTGAATGTGTTGGTAGCATTTTATTGGAATAGTTTAGGACATTTTTGGTTGTTTGTTGTCTTGCTGACAGTATGGTTTTGATATAGTGCTCTCATGTCTGTACACAGGCAGCTTCGTAGCTTAGCATAGCTTAGCATAGATACAGGAAACACAGGGAAACGGCTAGCTTAGCATAAAGAAACGGCTAGCTTAGTATAAAAACTAGAAACAGAGGGAAACAGCCAGCTTAGCATAAAGTCATGAAACCAGAGGGAAACAGCCAGCTTAGCATAAAGTCATGAAACCAGAGGGAAACAGCTATCATGGTACTCCCTTTTAAAGCTCATGTATAACACATTACATCTTGTTTATTCAATAACATAGTAAGTGAAAGTGAAAGACAATTGTGAGCTTTCCAGGCATTGGTAGAAGTTTGGAAATTAGCGGTTTCATCCAATCCCAGTCTTTATGCTAAGCTAAGATAACCGGCTAATACTTCCTCACACATAAGAAATGGATAATTAATAAGACAAGAGTTCCTATTACAAATGAACACTTTCCATTTTAACTTCAATAAAGATGTTTTGAAGTCGGGTCAAAACTCTACTTGTGAATTGGTTAGTGCTAGCTTGAGCATGTTGCTAGCACCTTAGCAAGAATAGCTGTTGCATTATCGCTCCACCCAACATTGTTTTGTGACAAATCGTGCATTTTTCGCAGGAATTTAGCTGTTGCTTAACCTATAATCTTCCAGAGAAATGCTGTCAGACTGAAAGCTTAACTTTAGTGTGAGACTATCAGAGACCTGTTAGACAGGAATAAGGCCGTCTGGTTTTGTGACTCGCTGTATGTCTGCAAACAGAAAGTTATATGGTTGAGCTCAAGCTGCAACTCAGCTATGAATGAAATAAAGAAAAGTGGATCAAATGATTGTTAAATTGGGAAATAAATTGTTGAATTTGTAGGATTTTACTATATGGAGGCACATAGAGAATACACAACACCAACCAGGGCCTTTCCCTTGTTGACATCCTCTGTATAAGTCAATATTTATCACATTTATACACATTTCTGCCATCACAATTGTATTATTCTGAATAAATTAGTGGTTCTGTTTTAAGTTTAAAGGGGACCTATCATGCAAAATGCACTTTGTGATGTCTTTTATACATAAATATGTGTCCCCAGTGCGTCAGAAAATAAAACCCTCTCTCTTTTCCTCCGTACCCAAATCTTTTAAAAACGGGGGTACAACGATCGGACCCACAGAAAGTTGCTATCAGAAACAATGCCTGACGTGTTTTGGACGTAATCTCGTCTTTGTTTACATTAGCAAGCCTCGCTAACACTCGGAGCTAACCTGTACTGTAGAGCACATGTGTTTAAAAAGCAGGAAATAAAAAAATAACTCGCCTTGTGATGAACCCGCAAGAGAAAAAGCATTTGAGCTCCATACTGTTTCAGAAATAATCCTTGCCGTGGTTTAAACAGGATGGCGTTTTATCACAACCGAATTTAACTTTATCTCCGGTAGAATTCTGATCAGGCATTAGCTCCGCCTCCTCTTCTTTTTTTTCAAGTTAAGGACCCAAGATCCGCGTTTCTCTAACAGGGCTTCAAAAGAGGGGTTTGAGCAGTATGAGGCATGGCTACAATGGGTGATCTGTTTGGTATTTTGAAAAAGAAACTTCACAGACATGTTTTATATAGGTATGGCCCTACAATATATATTTCAAATATAGCATGATAGGTCCACTTTAAGTTGTTGTTTGACACATATAAAGAGTGTGGCCTGCATAACCAATGGTGGAAGTATCACACGAAGCACTTGAGTTACTTTAGCAGCACTTTCCTTGTTGTTCGGAGTTTGATTCTTTATGGTTTTTTGCACTTATTGTAAGTCGTTTTGCATAAAAAAAGTCAGCTAAATGATATGTAATGTAATATTAAGACCTTTGACTTAAAGGTAGGGTAGGTAAGAATGGAGAAACCAGCTCGAGTGCGCTAGAATTTGAAAGTACGCAACCGGAAAAAATCTGCCCCTTCCTTCAGACTTCCTTACAGAGCCCCTCCTCCAACACACACGAACGCGCACATGACCAATGAGGGCACGAGATAAGTTTGTGCACAGATGGAAGGCTGACAGGCAGGTAGGCCATCCAGTTATTTTAGCAGGGCCGGCTCAGATGATTGGTCGTGCTTTTTACAGTACCACGGCTTCCACAGATGACATTTTTTTATATATTTATTGTCAAAGCATTTCATGTATTCATTGCTATCGGGATGTTAAGAGCATTCCACGGAATATAACAAAAAGTGTTTCTGAAGTGAATTACCTACCCCACCTTTAATGCAGGGGTCTGCAACCTTTTTGACCAAAAGAGCCATTTTGCCCCCTTTTCCACCAATTTCTTTTGTCTGGAGCCGCAAAACATATTTGATAGCTTGATAGCTTATAAAGTTGTATATATTGTTACATCGTAGACAAAGACTACAGTTTTTTTTGCATTTATTATTTATTACATTATAGAAAACGGTTTACCTCAAATAATAAACAAAGAACTCTTATAAGGAGAATTAAAAAAAAATACACAGGCCTACTTTAAAATAAATCAACACAGCACTTGGGGAGTCCTCTGCACATTTGAAGGAAATTAATATAATTCAAATGGGCCCACTTTGAAATAAATAAAACGTATAGCTGCACCCTAAAAAGAGTTAACTGATTGAGTTATGACTGAAGATCGTCAGCTGTCTTCCTCTTCCGTGTTTCTCCTCGATACGTAAAAGCTGCAGCACCTTTGACAACTTCTCTCCACATATCAAACATACCGGTAAGCCAGCATCGTTTGCTGTGAAAGCAGATCACTCTAACCACGCAGAATTAAACCCTCTGTGTTCCTCCAATACTTTTCTTTTCTCTGATGTATCCATAGTTCGCTCATCGAGCCGGGGGTCAGGTTATTCACCTGCAAGAAAAGGCGCTGGCGCGGGACCGCAGCAGGATGTGAAGCATATTTTAGTTGACCTAATTAAAACCGGTTCTTTTTTATTTATGTGTCACAGTATCACCTCAAAATACAAGATACGAAACATTTTCAACCGTGCAGCAAAATATAAATAGTCCTACAAATATTTGTATTGTATTTCCTTCTTATTTTTGTCTAAGCTCAAGGGAGCCAGAGGAGAGGGCTTAAAGAGCCGTGGGTTGCCGACCCCTGACTTAATGTAGGCAGATGGAGCAAAATAAAAAATACTCTTTCTTACTGTGTAAATCTTCAAAATGTATTTTAAATTGTGTTTATGCTTGACTTACGCTACCATATTGTGACGTGTGTTAATGTTGGAAAATCTCCCCTATCTAACTGACAGGCTTTTATTTGAACTATTAAAAAAACAAAACAAATTTCTCAGTAAGAAGCTTGTAAAAAATAGTCCTGTTACGTCATATTAAAGTGCAAACAAATGCATATGCCTGATTTGTCAAAGTTCAACAGAGGCTTTTTGACATACTGTTGCATAAGCTGTCTGTAATCTATAACAACCAGCATGATGTTGGGGATAAAACGGTCTCACAGATGGACTTCTGACCGGCTGCTGTCTGTTGGCATCGATTTTCTGCAGCAGCCACTTTGTTGATTTGGCAACAAAACCCTCATGAATCATATTTATATCAACAGTGTTGTGCTCTACAGTTGTTGGAGCATCTACAGTATAAAAGGCTGTAAAACAGTGTTTGTTTTGATCTCTTCAATGCATGTTATAGCTAATTCTACATAGCAGTCCAAAGTCTATTATCCTGTTCAGTCTTTATTGGAACCATGTGGTTGTTTTTCATCCAAACCCTTCTGCAGATCCTGTGTTCAAGCACCAAAATAACTATCTTCACTGATGGGAAAAAAACGTCCCTTAACCTCAAAGCATGAAATTAAATTGTGACTTGGCAGTGAGGACTGAAAAAGAGAGAGAGGGGGGAGGGAGGGAGGGGGGGGGGAAACCTCCCTTTTTAAAAATAAAAAGTTTAATGTTCGTGCTGCATGTTGTAGTGATTTAAGACCGGAAGAGACCGCGGGACCTCAGAGGTCAAAGAGTCACGTAGACAATCACTCACTTTCAGCTAAATTGGGGGAGTTTTTAAAACATGGTTAAATAAATGAATTCTTACATGCCTTTCAGTAATGTTGGAGACAAACGGTGATCAATGGTGGAAATAACTTGAAGATGAATATTGGTTTATTTACACCAATAAAAAAAGCTAATAGCATTTTTCCATTGGAATTTGGTATATTTTAAGGTTAATCTCTGCATATCAAACACCACTTTATGATTTTGAAGCTTAAATACAAACAGAGGTAAAAAGCTACTATAAAGGAACTATATGACTTGACTTCACTTCACCACCGCTAAGCTAAAGGCGGCTAATGTTGGGCTATAAGGAACGACAGCACGGTCACATGACTTCACGTCACCACCGCTAAGCTAAAGGAGGCTATGTTGGGCTATAAAGGAACTACAGCACGGTCACATGACTTCACGTCACCACCGCTAAGCTAAGGCGGCTAATGTTGGGCTATACAAGGAACTACAGCACGGTCACATGACTTACGTTCACGTCACCACCGCTACGCTAAAGGCTGGCCTAATGTCTGCGCTATAAAGGAACTACAGCACGGTCACATGACTTCCCGTCCACCACCGCTAAGCTAAAGGATGGCTAATGTTGGGCTCTAAAGAGAACTACAAGCACGAATTCAACATGACTTCACATGTCACCACCGCCTATAGCTAAGCTAAGGATGGCTCAATGTTGAGCTATTAAGCGAACTACAGCACGGTCACATGACTTCACCATCCACCACCGCTAAGCTAAAGGTTGGCTAATTGTTGGGCTATAAAGGAACTACAGGCACGGTCACATTGACTTCACGTCACCACCGCCTAAGCTAAAGGTGAGCTAATGTTGGGCTTATAACAGGAAGCTACAGCACCGGTTCACCATGACTTCACGTCACCACCGCTAAGCTAAGGTGGCTAAGTGTTGCGGCTCTAAAGAACACTACCGCCACGGTCACATGACTTCACATCAACCACCGCTAAGCTAAAGGTGGCTAATGTTGAGCTATAAAGGAACTACAGCACGGTCACATGATTCACATCACCACTGCCTAAGCTACAATGCCTAAAAATGCAAATAAATCTGGTGTTTAGGGACTCTATACTCTTTGAATTCCTTTTCTCACACCTCGACCAATCACAGAGCCAGGTGGCATTCTGTCCCCAAGGGAGCCCTCTCGTGATTGGCCAATTCAAACCCATGAATAGTGTTAACAGCAGAGCAGGAAGTAGCCTCTTTTGAATGACACAGTAATTACATTGTTTACTTGTCTGTGTGTGGCAGCCGCCCTTTAATTAGCCGTTGTCCTAGGTGTGCTGAACTCACTTAACCTGTGCTTGTTTACAATGTAAAAGAGGTCCTTTTAAAACATAAAGAACCGTTACTTAATATTCTTATCATTTATTCTGCTAAATTAACTCGATTAATTGATTATATTGTCTATAAAATGTCTCAAAATGGTAAGAAATCCCTGTTAAAATACCACAGTAATGTTTTAAATAGCTTGTTTTCAGTCCAAAACCCATTTATATTTAATCTTCCATCTTATACGACATGAAAAATCTGAAAATTATTATGTTTGAGAAGCTTACACCACTTGATGAATGCATTCACACACAATCACTTTGGATATTCCACGGCCATTTTTCCATAATGTTTGAAGACGAACAGATTACTTGAGCGAATAATAACAGCATTTAAAGCTAAATAAATAATCGTTAATTGCATCACTAGTTAGGGAAACTTTATTTAAAACACACTGCTATTATCAAGTAGAGCCTCTTTTAAAAGGATTATCCTCCAGCCTCTTGATCACCGACACATTTTGATATATGTTCTCACACTTCCTTTACAATATAATGAAGACGCCGCTCACTCATGAGATGCAGCAGAAAAATAAGTTGCCTCTTATCATCCTCTGATGGTTTTAAACATCCACAAAATTCACTTTTTTGTGGCTTCTTTCTCTCTCCCCAGTTATATCTGTGTGTAGGTGTACAGAAGCTTTCATGCATGTCATTACTTCACTGTATTACACTTGCAAAACAGACGTCTTCTTTGGTGACAAAGAGGCCAATTTGTACTGTAGCAGCAAGCCTGACAACCAAAAGCATGCAATTGGGTTTATCGTTGCCAAAAAATGATCCCTTGAATCCATTTATTTCTTGTCTTCACATGAAATTGCATCTAGGTAGCATCTAATCTAATGCAGCAGGACATACAGAGCAGGGGGGTCAAACTCAAATACACAGTGGGCCAATATAAAAAAATGGGTACTCGTCGAGGGCCGGACTGGTTCAATGTTTCTTGCAGAACTTATTGAAATGAACTTATTGCACATATTAAACCTGGAACTAACAAAGCTTAAATTATTGCCTATAAAAACAACATTAAACATTAAATAATCAGTTGCATTCATTTCTTATGGCTCTATCTGCAGCTTTTCCAGAGTCATTTCTTATGAGTACATTTTTCCACAGGCCAACAACAGCTTCAGAAAAACTATTTCCCTCAAAGAGAAAACCAAACATGCCCTGTTGTCTCAAGAAAGAAAGTGCAGAAGGAAACATCCATGTAAACTCAGTGTGCTGCTCTGTGATGCTAGCTCAAGCCAGATACTTGGCATCTCATCTTGGGTGCAAGTTCATCAATGTTTGGGGTCAGGCTCTGAGCTGAGGAAACCCTCAGGATGGAGTGAAGGTGTGCGTGCAATATACCGGCGGGCCAGATCTAATAGTAATTACAAATTATCCTGCGGGCCGAAATTAAATCCACCATGGGCCTGATTTGGCCCCCGGGCCTTGAGTTTGACACATGTGTAATGCAGCAATCTGTAAATCATAGTTTAGGGCTGCAACTAAACATTTTCATCACTTGATCTGCCAATTTTCTCCTCGATTAATTGCTTATTTCATCTATAAAATGTCCCAAAATTGTTAAAAATCTCTGTTAAAATACCCGAAATACCAAAGTGATGTTTCCAAATTGCTCGATTTGAGTCCAAACTCCAAAGATATTCAGGTTTCTTTCTTAATTGACATGGAAAAGCAGATTTTAGAAGCTTAAACCACTTCATGTTACGTATTTTTGCTTGAACTATGCGTAACATGGTTGCAGATTAACTATTTTCTGGTCTAATAGCAGCAAGCCTGACCGCCAATAGCATGCAATTGGGTTTATCGTTGCCAAATAATGATTATTTCTTGTCTTCTCATAAAACTACACCAAGCTAGCATTTAAAGGGTTGCAAGGTTGTGATTTCTGACCAAAAGTAATGGAAATACTACCAAAAAGGTACATTTAGTGGTAGTTGCGTAAATGACTTTGCAGACCTGATTTTTCTCAACATTGTCCAGATTTCATATGAGAAAAAACGGCTTTAGGAAAATATTGTGGTCACTGTGACCATAATAACACATTTTAGAGTTAAAGAGCTGTTGTGGTGGCAATATATATTCAAACAACATTGTTTATTGGTTGGAAAGGAAAGGGAAAACCCGCTAAATTGCTAGTCACTTTCAAGAAAAGGCAAAAGATGTTATGACCAAATTACGACCAATTGTACCTGTTCCTTGTATATTTAGAAAATGAAAACGTATCTTATTTTGTGTAGTTCATGTGTAAAATTGAAACTTTGGACAACCTGAGCCCAAATATTTCGTATGTTCTTATAAAATCACTTCTTGGAGGCATTTAAAAGGTGGAAAAACTCTCGATCTTTGTCCAGAAATGATGGAAATACTACCATAAAGGTGCATTTTAAACCGTTAGAGGCAGAATTGTAGGCTAACAAAGTCCGTTTTGAAGTGTGTGGTCTTGCCTTGTGTGTCTGCAGCAGCTGATTGGTGTGTGTGTAGGTGTGTGAGGTGTGTGTGCAGAGGGGTTTTGCTGTGTTTGTCCAGCTGTTAATGTGTGGCTCTCATTAAGCTCCTGTTGTCGGGGGACGTGGAAAGCTTTCTGACTGATTACTGACTTCTGGTCGTTTCTGCTTCTTCTTTGTGGGTTGTAGCTTTTGGAGAAGTGCAGAAATCCCTTCCTAATGAACTCTAAATGTAAGAAAACAAACTATTTTCTCCAGTTGCTAATATCATTTATTAGCATTGAACAAAGTAGCTGATTTCTTGAGCAATGTCTTTGTTCATTTCTGATTTCTTAGTCAGTCTTGGTGACCATACAGTCGTATTGTGGAGAAACTGGAAGCCATTGATCAGCTTTCCCTCCATTGCTTCAACAAGTGCTTTTGAGTTGAATCAGAGAACAATTGTGTTTTTGTTTCTTCATGGAAAACCCAATGGACTTTACCCTGCCTTCACCTTCTTGAAAAAAGTCAAAGTCTTTAATGTCCGATGTGTGAATAGAGTTCATTGTTGTCCGGAGAATTCACATTGAGTTGCATGTGGATGATGTTTCTATCTTTGATGCTGTAAAAGCAGAAGAAAACAAACACCTGAGGGTAAAGAAGAAAGGAACCCAGTTGCCCACATTTTAAGGTCCAAGTTTTTGTTTCGTCCGTGGCTCTAACTTGACAAAAAGTTGAAAGAGTTTGTTGTTTTTGACCAAAATACAAGTCATATTTCTGTAACTTTAGTCAATGAAAACCGATCTTTTTTTGTGTAATGTGTAAAATGAAAACCTGATTCTCCTGATATTGTTTCCAGTTACAAAGAGAAAACCACTTTGGTCAGACTTAGGAAAATGTCTTGGTCTTTGGGATCATAATGAACCTTTTAAGGGTAAGGAAAGATTGATTATTGGTTGGAAACGACTAAGCAGTGTCCCGCTTTAAGCCAAATGTCTTCACACCGGAGTACTTTTCCCAGTATAGTTCCGAAAATGTGCGTTCAAACCAAAATAATCCGGAACTAGAACTTAGTTAATGAGAACCTTTCCACCCCCTTTTCAGTCCTTGCCGTAAAACTCCCAAAAAGTTTTGTGAAGCCGCCATTTTATTTCCCTCGCATTAGCATTATTAGCATTAGCATTAGCCCAGTGCACAAACGGAGAGAGACTAACTTATGGCAACACAAAAGAAAACATGGGAGCGGTGGAGATGAGGAGGTGTCGGCGTTCTGGCGATTTACTCGGAAGGCTTCAGTAGAAGCTGCTGGGAGTCCCAGCAGCTTCTACTGAAGCCAGTCCCCAACTCCGGGGACTTCCGGCCGGGGACTTCGGGTGGCAGTATACGCCGTGAAGTGGTTTGCGGCCTGCCAGTAAACCCAAAGCAAAAGAAGAAGAAGTGACGTCAGCGGCTTCATTTGCCTAATCTTCCCTCAGGGACTTATTCCGGTGTGAACGCGATCTGTACTTAGTTCATGAGAACTAAAGAGTTCTGATGAACTAAGTACGGCAAAGTACTTGGTGTGAAAGCGCCTAATGTTTCTGTTTGAATTACCCCGTCAACAGTAACGTCGTTCTGTTTGGTCGGACAATCTCTTCAAGAAGCACACTTGTTGTTGTTGTTGTTGTGATCACAATAAAGCAGTTTCCTTACATTTCCTGAGAGTCAAACGAGGCTTGAAGCCATCACGATATCTTTGATTGTTTTAGAGGCGAAATGAATGAGCCCAGATGAGCTTTTTTTCCCGTGCAAACGAAAACATTTTAACAAATTGCTCTCGTCTTTTTTTTATCCCCCCTCCATTAATGTCTTCCGCATTAGAAACCCCGGGGAGGCAGATCACATCAAGTCGGATCACATTGTCTCGTTGATGGAGCAATTTGTGAGTCAGTTTTGTCAGCGTTTTGAAAAAGACCCTCGCGGGAGCACCATGTCTGCAGACCTTTATTATACCCAGGATGCTCTTTAACTTCATCATTATGTCTGTCTTTGTAACACACACACACACACACACACACACACACACACACACACACACACACACACACACACACACACACACACACACACACACACACACACACACACACACACACACACACACACACACACACACACACACACACACACAGGTTTATGATGATGGATATTTCTCTGCGTAGGAACATTTGTCTGCCTCCGAATCTCTCCGTTAATTCGGGGTCACGTCAGTCAGTCTTGGAGGCGTCGCTCTCCAAAAAAGACAAGAGTAATCATTACACGAATAAAAAAATAAAAAAGCCCCGACGCTCTCCTTGTGTAAAGAATAGAAAACATGAAAAGAGATGTAAAGACCGGGGGAAGAGAGCCACAAAGGCCCTCTGTCTAATGATTCTAGCCTGCTTTAATTTGACTACTTCCATTTAATTTCATACAATGGCTTTAATTACTTGCTATTCTTGTTGCGTAAGTCTATTGTCTGTCTTATTACTGCAGACTGAAGGTTCATTATAACTCGTGGAGGGATGAACTCTCTCATGGCACATTTCCACTGCAGGGCCTCGCTCGGCTTAGTACGGTATAGTTAGGCCAGGCTCACTTTTTATGCTGCGTTTCCATTAAAGTTTAGGAACTGGGGCAGTAACTATAGTAACGCAGTGTAGGCGGAGCCGTGACGTCATCTTCAATGAGAACCCCACAAAACCAACATCAGCCGTTAGCTGTTAGCACTCAGAGCTCACAGCTCCTCATATCTGTTCAGAAACTAGACAAAAGTGAAACAAGTACAAACCACAGACTGTCTGTGTCATGGTGAATACAGTCGCTGGTTTATTTATGTCTGTAGGCCGTTGTTGTGAGTGTGGACGGTCTGTATTTTTCTGCACAGATATACATGTTTTTTTGGACTGTCTTGCAGCAAAAAATTGTGTTTTGGTTCAATTAGACGAATCGGCCATGTAAAAAATGATATACATAATACACGCGTTGAAGCGGTTCGCTGCTGATTACTACGCACACACCCCCCCCGAATCCAAATATTCGCTGCTGATTACTACCGAATATCCGGAGCCCGAAAAATTGTATTCGGGACAGCCCTAACTGGAACCGATATCATTGAATTGGGGAAGAAATAAGTAATTTTCTATTTCCCATAAAGTCCCCTAAATGGAGGTTGGAGAGTTTCAGGTCATCTTATTTGTTGGCATGTGACAGCGCTTATCTGACGGTAATCTGTGTGTGTGTGTGTGTGTGTGTGTGTGTGGTTTGTACATTTCCATTTGAAACGGAGCATGTGTGTGTCAGCGTCCAAAGGTTGTGTTTGCAGTAGAAACAGTAGCAGGTGTGTGTGTGCTTGTGCTTCACCAGTGTTTGTTCAGATACCTGACATCTGCTCTTTACTTTCTACTTGAACCAAGGCGTGTTTTTGCTCACATTTCAATATCTCTCTCTCGTCTTAACTTCACGTACTTTCTCTTTAAATTCCACTTAAATCTGGTTTCTATATGGAAAAACCTTCTTTTTGCTTTTCATGTTTTCACACTTCCTCTATTTCCATGTTCGCCTCCTTCTCTCTCTTCCTCTTGTTGGTGAATCATGTTGCTTCACCGTCACTTCTTCAGCTCTTCATCACACATATTTAGCAGTCTGTCACGTTGTTCCATATCAGCGTTAGTTATTCCTGTCATTCTGACTCACTGACTGTCAGTTTCTCCCTCTTCACAGTTCAACTTAAACTGTGTTTTCATGTCTTGTCCTGATTTTCATGACCTTTTAAACTAAGTAAATACTGCTCAAAGTGGATTTGAGTCGCAAGAAGAGCATTCAAGACTTTCTTCAAGCTTATATTAGTATTTAGTGTCTCTACTTTAAAGAGTCCTCTCCTGCTGATGTTCAGGTGTATATCAGGATGTAGTGTCTCTACTTTAAAGAGTCCTCTCCTGCTGATGTTCAGGTGTATATCAGTATGTAGTGTCTCTACTTTAAAGAGTCCTCTCCTGCTGATGTTCAGGTGTATATCAGTATGTAGTGTCTCTACTTTAAAGAGTCCTCTCCTGCTGATGTTCAGGTGTATATCAGTATGCAGTGTCTCTACTTTAAAGAGTCCTCTCCTGCTGATGTTCAGGTGTATATCAGTATGTAGTGTCTCTACTTTAAAGAGTCCTCTCCTGCTGATGTTCAGGTGTATATCAGGATGTAGTGTCTCTACTTTAAAGAGTCCTCTCCTGCTGATGTTCAGGTGTATATCAGTATGTAGTGTCTCTACTTTAAAGAGTCCTCTCCTGCTGATGTATCAGTATGTAGTGTCTCTACTTTAAAGAGTCCTCTCCTGCTGATGTTCAGGTGTATATCAGTATGCAGTGTCTCTACTTTAAAGAGTCCTCTCCTGCTGATGTTCAGGTGTATATCAGTATGTAGTGTCTCTACTTTAAAGAGTCCTCTCCTGCTGATGTTCAGGTGTATATCAGTATGTAAAAAAGCTCTTTATTTTTCTCATACTGCCTGTGCTGCAGCACCTCTTTTCACCCTCTGTCTGAAACCAGAGCCCAGTCTGCTCTGATTGGTTAGCTGGCCGGCTCTGTTGTGATTGGTCAACCAGCTTAGAGATGTCCCGCCCCTTAGCCTATCACGTACAATGTGTTGGAGCGCTAGCCAATAGGAGCAATAGTGTTACAAAATGATGTGATTGACAGGAGTCCAATGGATGTGATTGGGAACTATGCTGAAGAGTTGCATTATGGGAAATGTAGGAAATCAAAATGCTTTCAGTTTCATTATTTCCAAATGGTATGGTTTTGATTTTAGTGCGTTTAAAATCATTTAAGCAACTTTAACTCAAACATATCGGTCTTTTCCAAATGTTATGCGACACTATCTTTATGATTTGATTTGTGAGTGAAAACAAAGAACCCTTATTTAATTGTTAACGTTAATTATCATAGAAAATATTCCAAAAAGTGAGTATTTTCTTGGCGTTTGGTGAAAAACAAGCCATGTAAATACGTTTCAATGCACTCTGGGAGAGTAGTTGTTACTTTGAACTCTGTCAGAAGCTGCAGAAAATTACTGCGCCGTGTGTCTCTTCCACCCGAGTGTTTGATACTGCACGTCTTTATTTGGGACGGTGCAGTAATCCTCTCGGTATGTGGACTTCTTTCAGTTTTTATTCAGAGAGCATGGAAGACGGGGGGAGTTTCCAGAGTTTTATTTTAGTCTGTGATAGTCGTGTGGGGCTTTAGAAACAGAAACCGTTACTAAATATTTATATTATGCTGCACACGGGAAGCTCTCTAGTGTATCTCTGCAGTATGAAGCTCTCACAAGCAGAAACCACACGTCTGATACTAACCATTCTGTGAGAGTATTTAAAGGTGAGTGGTCTCTCTCTATCTCTGTGTGTGTGTGTCTAGTTAAGACAGCACGTCCTCTGACTGAATGCTGAGTTCACACGTCGGGTGTCGAGTCCACCGTGGAGCAGTTTGTCAGCAGGAAGCGCTCCTGTAACGTGAGACATCTGGCTTTATTCAATCATTTATCAATAAATATCAAGCGGCAACTAGTGTGAGGTTCTGCTGATCTAAAAGCTAGGTTTTCTACAGGTTTTAGCGGACTGTAAAGTGGAGTGTAAAGGTCATTTAGTTTGACCGAAAAGAAACTTGCTTATTCTTGAGTTTGAGGAACACTGCTAGATGAAACAGCATTTTACAGTCTTCCTCTTCATAGAGTTTATATTTGATTTCTCAACGAAAAATAAAGACTTCCCCTTTTGGTTCTAGGAAATGTGGACGAATACAGCGCTGAAAAATGCCTTCTAGTTCTTTGCAAAATTGTATCGCAATATAATTCGAAATAATCTCCATTACATCGTTTTTCTAAATCGTTCAGCCCTATTTTATGACATTATGTCGCTTAATTGAGAAAATAGTCGGCACATGAATCGATCCATCTGTCTAACTGACCGTGTAATCACACCTCCAACCCATTACTGATGCCACTACCCACCCAAAAGCTGCATTCAGGTGTTTTTGGAAAGCTTTCCCATCATGCATTGCTGCCATTTGTACATTTCTCCACTCTGGATCATTAGCCGCTTTCACACCAAGTACTTTGCCGTACTTAGTTCCCAGCACTTAGTTCCCCCATGGAACTAAAGAGCAGATCGCGTTCACATCGGAATAAGTTCCCTGAGGGAGGATTAGTCAAATGAAGCCGCTGACGTCACTTCTTCTTCTTCTGCTTTGGGTTTACTGGCAGGCCGCAAACAACTTCACGGCGTATACTGCCACCCGGAGTCCCCGGCCGGAAGTCCCCGGAGTTGGGGACTGGCAGCTTCTACTGAAGCCTTCAGAGTAAATCCGAGTAAATCGCCAGAACGCCGACACCTCCTCATCTCCACCGCTCCCATGCTTTCTTTTGTGTTGCCATAAGTTAGTCTCTCTGCGTTGGTGCGCGGGGCTAATGCTAATAATGTTAATGCCAGCAAATACAATGGCGGCTTCAAAAAACTTTTCCGAGTTTTACGGGGCGTGGTTTGCAATTTGCCCAGCCAATCAGAAATTGGTACTTTTTTCTCCCCAGGAAAGTACCACCTCTCTGGCAGGCACTAAAAATGGGGGTAAAAGTTCTCATGAACTAAGTTCTCTTTTTGGTGTGAACGCAAAATTCCAGGCACTATCGGAACTAAACTGGAAAAGTACTCCGGTGTGAAAGCGCCTTTTGTGTTGAGTTTCAGAAAAAGCGATAAGATTCAGGTTTGTCTGAGTCACTGCAGAAGTGTGTGAGGCGTGTGATCGCACCCTGAATTCTGTGTGTGTGTGTGTCTGTCTGTGTGTGTGTGTGTGTCTGTCTCTGTCTGTGTGAGAGAGATAATCTAACACTAACACAGTGTGAGTGTGAGGTACACAAATACTTACAGACACGTTCACACATTTGACACCTGCATGGCGACATAAGACGAGAAGTGTGTGTGTCTGGGAGGCAGGGTGTGTATGTGTGTGTGTGAGGCAGTGTGTGTATGTGTGTGTGTGAGGCAGTGTGTGTGTGTGTGTGTGTGTGTGTGTGAGGCAGTGTGTGTGTGTGGAAGACTGGGTGGTCACATGTAGTTTGAGGTGAGATTTCTTTTCTTTTTCTAGCACTTGGTGAAAGACAGGTGGTAGATGTTGACACACACACACACACACACACACACACACACACACACACACACACACACACATGAGTCTGTCATTTAAATCCATCTGCAGGGGCTGAGTATTTAGTAATAAATATATATTTTAAACTTAAAAGAAAACTAGGTTATGAGGATTGAGAGGATTACAAATATAAGAAGCAACAACACAAATTAAATTGGGGAAATGTAGATTCCCAAGCTGACATAAAAACGGAGAATCAAGCCGTAAAACTGGTAATTCACTCTGATTATCACTTTATTCCAACTGTGTGGTAAATGTGAAATAGTCTATTCTGTTAAATTGATTTTTTTGAATTATATTTTGGTTTGGCAACTTTGTAAAGTGGTCGTTGCTCCACCATGTACTTTGACCGTGTGTGTGTGTGTGTGTGTGTGTGTGTGTGTGTGTTCTCATGGCTGCAGTTTGACCTCAACCACAGGAAACCCCAAAAAGCCACAATCCTCTCCTCTCCATTCGTCTATCTCCCCCTCTCGTCTCTCTGCATTATCTCCGCCTATTTTCCCCGTTTTTTAAATGTTTTCTTTAATTTTGATTTCATCCCCTCAGGAGTTTTTGTCAAAGTCTCCCCGTGAATTCGCATAAAACGGTTTGTTAGTTTTTATTTATTTGTATAAATCCACAGTCCTTCTATTAGGTGTTTGTTGTCCTTATCGTGCAATCAACAAGCCTCAGTTCCTGCAGTGACTGTAATCATGAACACACTCTGCTGATTACACATGAGGCGAGGCAATCACAAGGTTTTATTTCTCTTGTTCGAAGCTGTGGACTCTTTCTGTTTTTAAGTTTGAATTTGGAGGGAATTGATGGTAAATTAGGACTCAATTAAAGTCAAATACATGTTTAGAAAACACTCTTGGTATACGACTGGGTTTAGGAATAGTGATATAACAGAAAATAAGAAATCTTAGGCTCCATACTGTAAGTGCTCTCCGTTTTCTACAGGACCTGTTGTGCAAGTCTTGGCAAATAAATAAAAATAGTAAATAAATATTTATATAACCCTAAGAGGTTGAAGTTAGTATGTGCAATAATAAAAAAATAAGGATATTTATATAAACACAAGACGTCAAGACACAAGTTGATTGTCCAAAGAAACATAAAATAAGAATACAATTAGAAATATATATTTATACAAACATAAGAAAATAGAGTAAAATGTCCCATAAAAGATAACATATTTTTAAATATTGTTATTCAATATAAATAATAATAAAATTTCCAAAAAAGATAAAATAAAATAAAAAGGAATAAAATAAAAAATATATAATAATAAGTTGAGGTCAGAATATGGACATTATACTACCATATGTAAGATGCTTATCACAATATCTACAGTGGTGAATTATTATTATAAGATAGTAACACTGATTGTTTTTTCCCGAGCTGAATCTGCAGTATTAATATTGATTTATATATATTTTTTAATAGTCTGTCTCCCTCTGAATCTCAGTGTTGTCCCGTTTGGAAGTAACCGGGTTAAATACATGTTAACAGAGTTAGAGGACAGACGGAGAATGGCTGCTTCACTGTAGAAGGTCTCTGTAATGTTTGTCAAGTGCTTCAAATGTAGCTGCAGGAGAGACACACACACACACACACACACACACACACACACACACACACACACACACACACACACACACACACACAGTGTAATCAGTACTTTCCACTGGATGTGACGAAGGGTTACCCATGAATAAACCAGTTTAACAGAGTTGTGTGTGTCATTGGACTCTTACTTCTTGAACACAGTGACATCACTACACTTGGGCTCCTATTGGCTAGCGCTCAAATACATTGTACATGATAGTCAAAGGGGGCGGGACATCCCTAAGCAGTTGACCAATCACAGCAGAGCCTTACAGTTGAGAAAATCCTTCACAGAAGTATTTGACCTTTCTGCCCTCTTTAACTTTATTTGTATTTATCCAAACCAAGTTGTTTATTCAGGCCTTTTTCTTATCATCCTCTCTCTATATATGCTCTTCATGAACTCTCTTCCTCAGACTCTGATTAGCTGTTTTGGTTTCTGAGTCACACCGAACGCATTAGTGTCCCAAACACACACTCAGTTTGAGGGTGTGTGTGTGTTTTAGGCACATTGTTTATGTATAGTTTACATGCCTTTAGTGCAAATACGACAGTTGCTGGGGTTTGTGTACATATCTTTGTATTTAGTGTTGGTTACAGTGTGTGTGTGTGTGTGTGTTCATTTCCTGTGTGTTGGCCTCTCGCCTGTTTGACCTCACATGATTTGGCTCCCTGCCTCCCTCCCTTTTTTATTTCTTCCTCCTTCTTGGCATTTGTCTTGCTTCCCCTCCCTCTTGTTGCTTCTTCTCGAAAACATCCGCTCAGCAGTACACAACGTGTTTTAATTCAAACACAGAGTAAATACAGTTATAATATCTCTGAACTGAAGACGGGAACATGTCCTTTATTTCCTGTTTTGATACTGGGTCATACGCATGATGATGTGCATTTCATATGCTTTTGTTTACTGTGTTAATGTGCCGTTTGCTTTGAACACACACTCAGCGTTTCCTGCAGATGTTTCACATGAAAAGCCTTCCAGCGGTTTAGGAGGAATGATTAGAAGGCTTTTATTGTGAAATGATCGTAGGAAGTGGAGGTGAGCCAACGAGCAATAAAAGTGGAGTTTTACTGTTGAAATGAACATTGAATTCCCCATATTGTCCATTAGGTTATCAGTAAAGTCAAGTATTTTTTTAATTGTATAACAGTATTTTAGCACTAGCTTATTACATTACATGTCACTTGTTAGACGCTTTTATCCAAAGCGACTTACATACTCAATATGTGGGCAATCCCCACAGGAGCAATTTGGGGTGAAGTGTCTCAGGGACACAACGACATGCTGACTGCAGTGGGGTTTGCACCCTGATCCCCCTGATCCGATCACCAACGCACTAACGCACTGCGCCACACGCCTCCTTATCTTCGAGAATCATCAGGTAACATTTAAAACATTCTGACGCTCTATATTTGGTTCATTATTAGTTTCTTTTTACAGATTTCTGCAGGTAAATAACCCAGAATAAGTTGTTCTGTTCTCTGGTGGAGGGGCACACTGTTCAGAACAATTCAATAATG
>NW_022987726.1:140000-202500 GCF_902827165.1 Trematomus bernacchii
CTCTACTTTAAAGAGTCCTCTCCTGCTGATGTTCAGGTGAATATCAGTATGTAGTGTCTCTACTTTAAAGAGTCCTCTCCTGCTGATGTTCAGGTGTATATCAGTATGTAGTGTCTCTACTTTAAAGAGTCCTCTCCTGCTAATGTTCAGGTGTATATCAGTATGTAGTGTCTCTACTTTAAAGAGTCCTCTCCTGCTGATGTTCAGGTGTATATCAGTATGTAGTGTCTCTACTTTAAAGAGTCCTCTCCTGCTGATGTTCAGGTGTATATCAGTATGTAGTGTCTCTACTTTAAAGAGTCCTCTCCATGTAGAACTTTGTGATTTTAGCCTTTTCAGACCATTTACATGCACTAAAACCTATAGAACACACTACAGTTAAATGGAAAACCACAAATAGCATAACAGGGCCTCTTTAACTTTTAACGGTTGACTTTTCGACGCCCCAAAACTGTCTAAACATATGTTGAGTTAATTAAAACAGCCCTCAGAGCAGCCAGTTTTATTAATAGATGGTTGTTTTGTTCCAGGTGGACGCACTTTGAAGAATATTCTGCACGCAGCTCGCCCTTCAACAAGCTTAATGTTGTGTCAATTAGAGAGGGGGATGGTGGGCAGATAAACACACAGAAGAGAGTGTTTACGTTCGCTGTCTGCAGGTCTGATTGTGGAGGAATGTCTCCGTAATGTCAGTGTGGGATAACAGGGATTATGGGATGTAAAGAGCGAGACAGCAGGACTTAATGAAACACAGGCATCATGACACACATTGATGGAAACTTATTTAGTAATCCTGTTTCTGTTAAATGGGTGTTTATTTGTTCTGCATTAGATTAGAGCCGAGAGTCTGGGTCACAAGTAACTTTTTCTTCGAGCTGGAATAAGAGCTGCAACGATTAATTGTCAAGTATTTGGATAATAATACTTTCCAACTTGATGGTTCCAGTTTCTCCAATGTGAGAGTTTTCTGATTTTCTTGGTGTTACATTTTCAGTGAAAGCATTAGAAATCCTAGGAAAAGAGCCTTCAGAACTTGCCTGAGAAATGTCACTTTAGTTACAAAGTAATCCAGTGATAGTTTCCGTTTAATCCATGGGTAGACTGCAAAGAGGAGATCCTAATGGGTCATTTGGCATACTTTTTTTGACCAAATACTGTCTCAAAACTGGGTCAAAAGACAATGGTGGTTGGATTAGCTGTTAGGGGTCTTACTCTTCTGATTGAACACATTTCTGTTGTCAGATTGGTTTCCAAATGGGCCTCTTTGTTGATGTTAGCAAGTTTCCATTTATAAGATTAGCAAAACCTTCTTTGGGTACTTCATTATGACACAAAAGTCAGATTTCACAGTATGCTGATTGAAAGAAAATACCAAATATAGAAGGACATTCAAGAGGTAACACAGAAACGTGTGCATTTTCTGTGCAAAAGTGCATTTTATGTTAAAATAACTTTCCTGAAATGATAAATTAAATACATTTCAGGCTTAAGAAGTGTATCTTTTCATCATAAACCAAGCTATATAACAGCAATAATACGTTATCTCCTTCTTATTAAGAGCTAGAGAGCACTTGATAGGACCGGTTTTAAAGGACCATCTCTTTCGTTAACCAGCTCTAGAAAGTTATACATTCATAAATAAAAGACACTCATCACCAAGGACAAACCATCTACTGTAAGAAAGTAGATTTAATCTTGTTGCTCTACAAGCATATTAATTAATAGACTCCCCCCCCCCCCCCCCCCCCCCCCCCCCCCCCACCCTCTCTTGTTCCTGTTAATGGTGTGCAGCAGCTGGAATGCCTCATTAATCCAACATTTGGTGGAGTTTGAAAGATGATTGGCGTGAAGATAATCAGAAGAAGACTCTTTGAAAGCCCATCGGGGAACTGAAGGGTCGTGAAAACGAGACGAGTTCAAGGTCCTGGGAATGTTACCCGCTTTTGAAATGGAAATTCGAGTGACTGATCGACGCCCTCGGCAGTGTGATGTAGACGAGGAGAAATAACATGTGTGTGTCTCAACAGGAGGCATACTGAAGCTGCATCTCATTAACTGAAAGTGTGTGTGTGTGTGTGTGTGGCAGATAGAGCTGCCAAACAGGAGGATGTCAATGCCAACAACAAACACACACACGCAAACACACTCGCTTCAGGGTTGTTTCTCAAGGACACGCACACGCACACGCACACGCACGCACGCGCACGCACGCACACACGCACACACACGCACACGCACATCACTGATTGCCTTATGCTAGTGGGTGAATCTGTCTCTTATCAGCATGAGGTTGCACAGACCTCCAATATGTTACCAAATAACCTCCAACCTCTTAGGACATGTTTGGAAAGTTGGGTTTTCAAGCCTTTCCAGCTGTTAGCATTTAGCTCAAGCTGCTAGCATGGTATTGTTACTTTGAAACAGCTGATTGAATACTATAGGAAGTGTGTATAGACTCTTCAAGAAGCGTATGTGCTCACTGAAATGAATCATAGTTTTTTTGGTCTTCAAAAGTCTTGAGTTTGTTTTTTTTAGCCGTCGACATCTTGGCTTTTTGGTCGTTGATATTTCACTTTTTGTAGACTTAGTTTTTGTTTGGCAGAATCTTGTTTTTTTGGTCCATGACACCTCGGTTTTTTGGTTGTTGACCATTAAAATAAGGGCAAGTCTTGGTCAATACGGCATTGATTTCAGTTTTTCGATCTGGAGTTTGACGCTTGGAAATATATTTAGATATGTAGTCTTTTTTGGACATGGCCAGGCCAAGAATGTGTTGTTATCGCACTACAGCTTCTGTACAGATTAAACAAAGGAATATGAAGTGTTGGAGTTGGTTCTAGTGGATTTTGTCCCCTTTTTAAAAAGAGCCAAGCTAGCTTCCCCCCCCCCCCCTCTTACCAGTCTTAATGCTAAGCTATGGCCCCATTTACACGAGGACGAAATGGGTACGTTTGCGTTTACGCACCGAATTCGTTTTCAAAAAAAGTCTTCCGTTCACACGCATTCGGCTCAATTAACGTGTCCGTTCACACGAGACCGCTCGACCCGCTGGAAACGCTGTAGTACATAGGCCGGGCCTGTAAGTGGCGCTGCTGCCGCCACAAAATACACCAAAAAGCAGCGAAGACGACCCCGGAGCATGGTTGCCATGGTTGCCCTTCTGTTTATTCTCTGCGGTGGACGGCGTGTGCTCCTGCTGTAAATCTCTCCGGTAGTCCACCAGCAGATGAAAAACACCCACCTCTCCGCCTCTTCCAAGGGACGAGGGGACCATGCGGCAGAGTTTCCGTTAACGCCCCCCCAGAGCGTTCCGTTTGCAGATCTATCCACCTTGGGACCCGTTATCGTTTGCGGGGTCCGTTTCCGCGTTTACGTGTTGTGTGAACGAACGGGCTATACGCGAGAGAAAAGTAGCAGATACAACCCGTTTTGTCCTTGTGTAAAAGGCACCTAAGCTAACTGCCTGCTGCCTGTAGCTCCATGTGTACCGTATAAAGATGAGAGCTTAACAATATTCTTGAAAAACTCCTGGAAAGTAAGAGAATATGCATATTTCTCAAAATGTCAAACTATTCCGAAAAAATGTCACGTTCTAAATTCTGAAAACCTTTTGCAAAGTTCAAAATGTAATGGAGAAGTACCATTAGAGGAAATACTTCTCTGACATTTGAATGATTTTTGAAGGGGATTACATTTCTCTATCTGCACACAATATTGACTATGGGCAGCTTCATTAGAAAATAAATATAGGTATCCCATCTTCAAATACCCGTATCGTTCCAATCCTAGTTTGATTTATCTTTCCAGACACCGAGTCTGATAGATCTTCCAATGCCTCGTGCATTTCCATCAAATATTTGAAGTGCACCCGGCTGCAGAAAGCCAAAGCTTTGCAGCAGACAGATCGGATCAGAGCAGTCGGTCAGGGAGGGAAGAGCGGTGTTGAGAGAAAGAGATTTTCAGGACAAGGCAAAGGCATGACGAGAGTAAAACAGACAGATAAGAGGGGGTCGGAGAGAGGAGTTCATTGCAGTCCAAAAGGGGGATTTGTCAACGATAAGAAGCTTTCAAGGCTCAGAGTGACGCATTTTGGATTAAAACTGCAGCCTTTTCTCTGCTAAAACATCTTGAAATAGTCATTTTCATTCCAAAAGTGTGCAGGCATTCAGTTTATTAGGTTTTTCTACTGCATATATTTTACATTTTATTCCATTCTATTTCAATGTAAATATTCTTATTTAAAAAAAAAAAGTTATTAGTGTTTTTTTACTTGTATGTATGCACCACGACATCAAGTCCAATTCCTCGTATGTGTCGACCTACCTGGAAATCAATCTGTTTCTGATTCTGATTCTTTCTCATTTTCACAGTCTTTTTTGAAGAACGTTTCATTTCCCTCAAGTAGGAACACTGTCTGAGTCAGAATGTGAACCACGTTTGAGCCTAAAAGCTTTTTTAAAATCGATTTTTACCCACAAACCATCAGATCGTTTTGGGTCTGAGTGGTCATCCCGAAGTTGGAGTAGCTGCGAATGGTCGGTTTAAAATAACACTTTAGAAATGGGACACCACTTGTAAGTTGTACACACTATTAGAAGCAACCAACAGCAGAACAAAACAAAGTGGAAAAACTTGGTTTGGGAGTCGAGTTTTTCCAACTTTCTGGACATGAAATCTATAAGATATCTTGTGAATTTATTGCACTTTGACTTCCTTTCTTCTTCTATCCAATTGCACTTGGTTGCATTTGTGCAGCTTGTGACTCAGAATGATAATAACTTTTGTTCAAACCAGAGCATATCCTCATAAATTGCTGAAAATCTAAGTTAGAGTCTAATTTATTTTAAATTGCACAACGTATTATTAAGTGTGTAATTCGATCACTTGAACAAATAATAAATGATCTAATGTGTTTTATTGCCAATTGCAATTTGCCTTGCAATTATGATATATTATGCATAACAATCAACTTAAGATAATATATGGATAAATAGCAAGCTCTAAAAAAAGTCAAGAGGCGCTTTCACACCAAGTACTTTGCCGTACTTAGTTCATCAGAACTCTTTAGTTCTAATGAACTAAAGAGCCGATCGCGTTCACACCGGAATAAGTTCCCTGAGGGAGGATTAGTCAAAGGAAGCCGCTGACGTCACTTCTTCTTCTTCTGCTTTGGGTTTACTGGCAGGCCGCAAACAACTTCACGGCGTATACTGCTACCCGAAGTCCCCGGCCCGAAGTCCCCGGAGTTGGGGACTGGCTTCAGTAGAAGCTGCTGGGACTCCCAGCAGCTTCTACTGAAGCCTTCAGAGTAACTCTCCAGAAGGCCGACACCTCCTCATCTCCACCGCTCCCACGTTTTATTTTGTGTTGCCATAAGTTAGTCTCTCTCCGTTGGTGTGCGGGGCTAATGCTAATGCTAATAATGTTAGCGAGCAAATAAAATGGCGGCTTCACAAAACTTTGTGGGAGTTTTACTGGGCGTGGTTTGCAATCCGCCCAGCCAATAAGAAATGGGAACCTTTTTCTCCCATGAAAGTACCTGCTCTCTAGCAGGGACTGAAAAGGGGGTGAAAAGGTTCTCATGAACTAAGTTCTAGTTCCGGATTTTTTTGGTGTGAACGCACATTTTCGGAACTATATCGGAACTATACTGGGAAAAGTACTCCGGTGTGAAAGCGCCTAAGCACTCTAAATAACTGTTGTTTAGGAATGGTTCATCATATTGGTAAAAAACGTATTAGCGAAGTATTTTTTGGACCCAGTAAGTTTTCTGTGTCACCCCGAGTTGCACCCTGATGGTCAGACCTTGCATGGTATCTATCTGCCATCAGTGTTTGTGAAAGAGAGGAAGATTGTTCAGCTCTTTGGATAAAACACTTCATAACTGCAGCCATTTTCTCTCCCATGCTGCCCTGTGATTTAGTGCTGGATGACCGTTTGACCGGCAGGTAAAGAGGGTTGTTGAGGCAGCAGTGAGGTGTTATTTGGCCGGGGTTTCACGTTTTTATTTGACCCTGCCTATCGTTTTTGCAATTTGCCCACCAACACAACCGTCACTACCATATTTGTAGCTGTTCGGTGGATTAAGACAATCCCAGGCTCTATGATTGTCTGTTCAGTGGATCACACATTTTAACTTTCTTCTTCTCTTCCACAAAACCATTGCTTAAAAAGTTGGTGCATAGCAAATACAAGCAGAACTTAAATCCTAAATACAACCAGATGTAGATTCTGACGAACGCCTTTATTTCCTTGAATAACAGGACTTTATTTACCTCTTCATACGGTCAAATAAAGCGAGTGGATATACTGTAAATATGCTATCAAACACACATTCAATTGGAGGCGGATGACACTATCTGTACATCATTTTAAACATATCATTTTGTACGTAGTATTCCCATCCCTTAACCCATTCCCGGTTCAAACGTTTATGTCTTAGTCCTTCCAGGATGCGTTGTAAACAATTAATCTATCCATCCTTCATCCATCTATCTGTATATGAAGCTAGCTAATGTTCGCTATCTATCTACCTACTTAGCTAGATTACCGACTAACAAGCTAGCTAGCGAATGTTAGTTATCTAGCTAGCTATCGCCAAATTTGTGGCTCTCATAATTTAAATTGGAATTATTTTCAAACCCCCTTTGGTTAGACTGAGTCATCATAAAAACATTGTTGATGTGTTTTTTTATTAAACACAGCCAGCAACATTCCCTCACAGCTCCAAACATCGCTGTAAATTCACAAATATCTGATATTTGATAAGATAATCACATATTGGTTATCAAAAATAGTAGTTCCTCTCCTGAAAAACAGGTTATTTGGCAAGTAAAGGTTGATAAAGCTGGTGATGCTATAAGAAATAGCAATTACGCTTTAACTGGAAGACATTATACGGCAAAGTGGAATTTCCCGATGTAAGCATTGGGTGAATAAGGTAGGGATGCCAGAAACTGACCAAAATCGAAGATCGGACAGCCCTGGCGAATATTAATCGATTAATCGCCACCCCCCCCTCCCCCTCCCCCCCCTCCCCCTCCCCCCTCCCGGGAGGAGGAAAAAAAAAACACTGACAAATGGTATTCCGTTGTTTTCTTTTACTGGAACGTGTACATGGTACAAAAGGGCTCTTCAGGTAGAACAGTATTAATAATAGCATCATTGAAATAAATTAAATAAATAGCCTACTTTATGTGTATGTATGTATGGGTGTAGGCGAGAGCGCAGCCGGTTAAGGATTAGTCCTGCCGCCGAAAAAAACCCTTTCCGAGGGCACAGAGCACTGCGGAGCCCCTCAGCTAAATTAACCGCACTCTTCATCTCCCATTCACTATCGATATAATGGCAGGTTATGGTAAAATAGGATTTAGTTGTAAGTGCCGTCCACCCGTCGGTGGTTATCGACACCTTTGAGACAGTTGATAAGAGTACGGCCCGGGACCCTGTAATCTGGTTCCACGCTTGCCATAAACTCAAGGAAACCGCCTCCTTCCACGACGGAGGGGGCGGGGCGGGGTCGGTGTGTACCAGGCTGCAGCAGCAGTCTGCACTCTGCGCTGCTGGCTTCCTCCAAGTTTACAGTAAAACAAACTGGTGGTGTGATCAATGGTCATTTACAATTATTAATACTATTACTATTATTAGCATTAGTCTATATTTTGGTTGAAACCAAACCAGGAAAAAAAAGAAAAACATAAATATTAATAAAAAAATATATTAATAAAATCGATTTTTAAAAATAATATTCGATTATGGAGACTGTAACGAATAATCGAATAATCGAATAATCGCTGGCATCCCTAGAATAAGGTCAGTTTGACATGTGTGTATCATTTCCAGTTGTAGTTGAAATATATAAATGGAGAAAAGAGTTTGGATGCTTTAGAAAGAGAGGAGTTAGAGAAGTTGTTTTGTTCTTATTCAGCAGACTAGAACAAGGTATGTGTGTGTGTGTGTGTGTGTGTGTGTGTGTGTGTGTGTGTGTGTGTGTGTCCAGTGATTTGTAGGTGTAAAGGCTTCTCTCTGTCACTTCCATTACACATGCTGTCCTCATTCTGGTTCTCTCCCTCTCCGTCTCACTCTGTTTTCTACTGTGCTGTCTCTGCTTCCCAGCGATGCTCATCTCGCGCTTCGTTGATGTTGCTGAGGTGTGGAGGACACACACACACACACACACACACACACACACTCACACTAAAACCCACACCTCAGACAGAGCGCTCCGCCACACTGCTCAGGAAATTGGACCCTCAACAGTCTGTATCTTGGAGATGAAATTCCTTTTGAAAAGCCTAGACCTTAACACACACATATAGAAACACACTCTCTCTCACACACACACACACACACATTCTCTCTCTAACTGAGTTTTGAAGACAGGAGTGTGTTGCCGCTCGCTGGTTTTCTCTATCTGCAGAAGCACTATCAGTAGTTTAAAGATAGAGCTGAGTCACTGCTCTCTTTTGTCTGTCTGACAGTCAGTCCATGTGTGCCGCTGACAGATAAGGCATTGATGTTAATTACAATACATGTCGCCAGTCAGACGGAAGCAATCGAGCCGTGGAAAAGTAGACGGCGTCCGACTGATACAGGGTTTTTAAATATCTGCACTCGCATTGATTTTTGCAGATCTTTGTACTTAAGCTACAAAATAGGTTTGTTGGTTAGAGCCAACTTTAATTACGGTCATTTTCAGGTCCATATTAGTGTTTCGTGGCTCTTCTGGGACATGTCTCCATGCTTTAATGTTCAAAAGGCTCTTTATTTTTCTCATATTGCCTGTGTTGCAGCACTTGCAGGTGAAAGAAAGGTGTCTAGACTTCCTAAATGTGGGCCTAACACACACAATGCTGTTGATAATACCATGAAAAGAAAGCCAAACAAATGACTAAACCACTGCCTACTCGGTTGGTGGTATTAAACTGCAAAGAAGGGACAGGAAAAAGCAGAAAGATCTGGCGTTTATCAATCAAAATGTTATTCATCAGCAACCAAAACCTCCTACTGGATTCAAATGTCAATTGTCACACGAAAAAAAACACCAGATTTGACAAGTTTCTCTCTCTGTACTTCATTACAAAGACACAGTGTGTGTGTGTCAGGCTGACAGAAACCATCCTGAGGGGGTTTACGTGCACGCTCATGCATGCACAAGTACAAATGTGGTGTGTGTGTATATGTGTGTGTGTGTGTGTGACATTTTCTCTCTGTTTCTTGTTGGGAATGAGTTAGACTGGCTCCAGGAGGAAGCATTCTTGCACAGATTGCTGCATGTATGTGTCAGATAAGCTTATTTTGTATCTGTGCTGTTTCCCTCCTTCACACTGCAGCACTTTTCTGGCAGTCTGCAAACAAGCAACACATATAAATCAAGTACTTCAATTAACTTTTAAAATGGCTTTAATTGGAACCCTTTGATAAACGTTGTAAATCCCCGAACAGTTGTTGTTGCGGTTCAAAATGCATCGTTAGTAAAGTTCAATAAGAAACCGGCTAATGGAGCAGCTGTCTTTTCATTATTGCTGTTGTTAAAATTGCTTTAGAAATTAATTGCCAGGTGATATTAAAAAAAGCTCCGGTTCAGCTGCTTCAGAACTGTAATGTCCTCCGTAGCAAATTTCACAATTTATCCTATCGGCTGTTTACGGGTTCCCCATTAACCTTGAGACTGAGTCATTTCGGCAAACTCCCATTAACCTGCAGAGTGAGTTGTTTATCAGAAGCATGCAAGGGAGGGTTTACAACTTATTTCTGGCTCATTTGGTCGTATTTGTTTCCATCTCCTGCTGAAATTAGAATGAATTGGAGTCAACGACGTCAACAAGTGTGCTTTTAAAGACTCGTAATAATCAAAATGGTAGAAAAGTAAAGCAGATCTTCAAAAACTGCTCCAAAAACACAGTTTCTCAGAAGCTCTTCGGTTCAAATGGACTTTCTGAGTCATTTCGGCAAACTCCCATTAACCTGCAGTGAGTTGTTCATCAGAAGTGTGCGAGGGAGGGTTTACAACCTATTTCTGGCTCATTTGGTCACATTTGTTTCCATCTCCTGCTGAAATTAGAGTGAATTGGAGTCAACGGCGTCAAGAAGTGTGCTTTTAAAGACTCGAAAAGTAAAGCAGATCTTCAAAAGCACAGTTTCTAAGATGCTCTTGGGTTCAAATTGACTTTCTGAGTTTGCACACGTTCTCTGTCACTGCATTGGTTTCATTAAGGTGTTCAATTTTCTTCCCACAGTCTTTACACATGCACGTTAATTGAACTGACTGAATTGCCTTTAGGGGTGATTGTGTCTACCTAATTGGCAGCTAGTGGAGGGAGGCACAATAAAGAAGTGGAACAACGTCAACTTTTCTCATTCGACTGCGTAATTCATTGCATTCTTCCCCTCAGGAACCTTTCCCAGAAGCTCAAGATTTATATTCAAGGATCCGTTGGCTTTGTTTTGGGTGAAGGATTTCAGAGTATTGACAGAACAAGATGGCACAATATGAAACTTCAAATGGCGTCACATTTGGTGCAGTATTATACTCCAAAATGCAAACATGTCAGGTTTGAAATGGGGACAATGCTATTTTAATCCGTACATATGAATCCTTTTCCCCCCATTTGATGGTCCAGAAACCATTTTGGTTAGTTCAGTCCGTTTAGAGACTTCAAATTTGCTTCTGGTTTGCACAGAATATGCTTCAGTGGCTTTTTCAATATTGTTTTGGGTGAAGGCAGTAAGAAATGGTGCCAGATTTGACCAATTTATTGGCCTAGAAACCCTTCTGGTTAGTTCAGTTCTTTAAGCATCATCTAGGGCAGGGCCAAAAGTTCATGATGACCGTGGGAACTGTTGTTTACACAACAATCTCCTCTTCCTCATTGGAGTTTATTCAGATGGGCTGATTGGATTCAGTGTAGACAATCACGGTTGCATGAAGATGTTGTTTTTGTACAGAAGAAGGACCCAGTTCAGACAGCGAAATGTAAGACTTTCTTGCTCGAAAGTATGTTGAATATCCTACCGTTTTGTCACATAGCAGTTGCTTGTTGGAGTTTGTGCATGGAGGCTTAAATGGAGGTGTCTATCGCCAAGAGTTCGGCAGAAATGCATGTTAATTCTGCTATTTTTCCAAGTAGAAAAAGGCAATGGGGTTCAAGTAAAGACGTTGAAAGATGCAAAATGTCTTGCATTATCTGCACTGGGAAACCATTGAGTAACAAGTGGGACAAACCAAGCATTATTATAGCCTCCATTTTCACTGTTGGTCACTACCCGTCATACTCTTTCTCCTTTTCTTAAGGCATGTATATATAGTTTCTTGTTCTTAGTTGAGTGCTATCATACAGCCGCTCAAAGCTTACTGAATAAACCAGAAGCCTTTTGAGAGTCAGAGGAGATTATGCTGCACTCAGAGTGTGTGCATTTACTCCTCTGTGTCTCAAGCTCAATGGTGTGTGTCCATCCTCTTGCATTTTTTTTCATAGGACTAATTTAAGCATGTCCATATACCCACCCACACAAGCACAGGCATATGCAAGAAGAAAAACACGCACATCTGCGGAAAAAAGGGGGTTTAAGTCGAGGGTCAGCGAGCATGTGAACGGAAACGGGGAGCCGTCTGCGTACGTACAGAAGGAGGAAAGACTGCTGATGTAAAGAGGATATTCAACAGATCAAAAGATGACGCTGAGCTGGATTTTAAGGGAGAGAGGAGATTCATAAGAGATGGTGTTGGGAACATACTGAATGTCCTCTTCCAATATCAGAGTCCACGTGATAACAAAGGTATCCCAACTGTAGCTGTGTACATGACAGGATGTATGATTACCTAGAAGAGCATCAGGACTGTTTTAGGCATATGATAGCTATGTGATTAACATTATGATTCAGCCTCTATGGAGATAGACATATGACAAGCATGATCATTTCTGACGTGGAGCTAATCTGAAGTAATCATAGAATTTTGAGATTTTGAGAAAAAAGTCAGGATTTTGAGATTTTGAGAAAAAAGTCCGAATTTTGAGATTTTGAGAGAAAGTCCGAGTTTTGAGATTTTGAGGAAAAAAAGTCTGAATTTTGAGGAAAAAAAGTCTGAATTTTGAGAAAAGTTTTTGAGAGTTTGAGAGAAAGTCCGAATTTTGAGATTTTGAGAAAAAAAGTCAGGATTTTGAGATAAAAGTCAGAATTTTTAGAGTTTGAGAAAGTCAGAATTTTTAGAGTTTGAGAAAGTCAGAATTTTGAGAAAAAGTCAGATATCTTAGGAAAAAAAGTCAGAATTTTGAGAACATTTTTTGAGATTTTGAGAGAAAGTCTGAATTTTGAGATTTTGAGTAAAAAGTCAGAATTCTGAGGAAAAAAATCAGAATTTTGAGAACATTAGAACTAGTTGATGCTCTGTATGTGATGACTACTTCCATTCTTGAGAGGATCAGAAATACATGGATCCTGAGATTGAAGCTCAAGCCGGTGATGAGGGAGATTTTTCTAAGAGATGGAAATAGAAGAAATTATGGTAGACGTCACGGAGTGTAAATCTGATCTGAAACGCATGACTTCCCAAGCCTCAGATTGTGAAACTGAGTGGATGTGAGTGAAAGAGGACAGCTTGGCAGTTTCCCAATGTTGTATGACATCTGGGAGAGTGTGACTTCCACTTGCATCCATTCAGCAGTGGACACAGGAAAGATAAATACCGCCAGAAGTGACAGAGCCTGTTTGATTAGATTTGATTTGATTTATTTTGAATGTGTATAACCATAATACTAAAATGTAACATGAGAATTATTATACAATACAATATTAAGCAGTGTCAAATTGATATACAAAAATATTACTGATTCTAAATTATGTATAAACAAATTAATTACACATCCGAAAACATCCGACAGAGCCTGTTCAAACGTATAAACTCAAACGAGCAGTTCACTTCCCGATCGATGTGTTTCAACAAATAGTTGTACTTATTCAACTCCCAGTAGCTTGGAAAAGTTATGTAATTGAATTCAGATGTGCCTTTTTTCAGCAATAATCTGCTTTTGTTCATTTGTTTGAGGTTGTATTGAGTTACAAGGTAAAAATACTCATTGAAAAATGTAAAAAAAAGGCATTATAAGTAGAAGTCATGCCTTTTTAAAACATCATCAAACTGAAGGATTATCAGCAAAAAGTACCTAAAGTGTCGAATGCTTTTCTGAGTTAATACGCAGATATCTAATATATTGGTCAAATCGCCCGACCCTAATGTCAGGTGCTATCCAGTTTTGCCTTTAAACTATAATCATAATGTTATTTTAAGGTGTGATAACCATTTATATCCTGAGGGGCCACTGTGTTAATATTTAAAAAGTTAAATATTTAAACCGGATCCTCCATTTAAGGCTGATTACGATCTCCATGTCCTGCCAAGAACGAAGGCCTGCAGGAAACTGTGAACATGTGTAATTGCTCTTCATTTGGAGCTTTCATAAGACTCCTCATCTCATATCACTAGTTTGGGGATGTTTTGGAAAATGAAGACAGGCAGTGGAGCTTTTTATCCGGCACATCCTGTTCTTTAAACGTCTCGCAGCTTGTGATCTCTAGAACCCATGAGAACCGGCGCTTAAGTGGGTTTGAAGCGTCTTGACGTTGATTGATGCCAGCAGGGAGCTCTGAGCGCAGACCACACGGCTTCTGCTTATCACCCCCACATCCGGATCCAAAACAAGATGTCAGCTGTTCGGAGAGGAGCTCAGGACGTGCTCTGACTGCTAGTTCGAAGCCGGCGTGACTGGAGGATGTTACAACCCTGAAGAGAAAGAGGGGGAAACGTAATCAAAAGAGTGAAGAAGTGAAGTTTCCCTAACGACAACTTCACTCAAGTCAGTGTTTAGAAATATGCAACACTTTCAGTACACATCCAGGTAGATCAGTAAGTAGCAGAAGTATTTATAAAATAAGTGTAACATTGTATAATGAAGTGTGGATAGAGAGTAAAAACCCTTTCCTATTAATACAGTAATTATGAGACTCCTTAATCTTTTTCATATTGCTTTCATATTACAATTTACAGAAGTACACATTCAGGTAGATCAGTAAGTAGCAGAAGTATTTAAAAAATAAAATAAGTATTGTAGAATGAAGTGTGGATAGAGAGTAAAAAAACAGGGTTACCCTCTTCAATACAATACTGTGTTTTCACCTTAAAGGTCACCTCTTGTGCAAAATCCACTTCTTCATGTCTCTTCTACATCAACATGTGTCCCCTCTTCTTCATGTCTCTTCTACATCAGCATGTGTCCCCTCTTCTTCATGTCTCTTCTACATCAACATGTGTCCCCTCTTCTCCATGTCTCTTCTACATCAACATGTGTCCCCTCTTCTTCATGTCTCTTCTACATCAACATGTGTCCCCTCTTCTTCATGTCTCTTCTACATCAACATGTGTCCCCTCTTCTCCATGTCTCTTCTACATCAGCATGTGTCCCCTCTTCTTCATGTCTCTTCTACATCAGCATGTGTCCCCTCTTCTTCATGTCTCTTCTACATCAGCATGTGTCCCCTCTTCTTCATGTCTCTTCTACATCAACATGTGTCCCCTCTTCTTCATGTCTCTTCTACATCAACATGTGTCCCCTCTTCTTCATGTCTCTTCTACATCAACATGTGTCCCCTCTTCTTCATGTCTCTTCTACATCAACATGTGTCCCCTCTTCTTCATGTCTCTTCTACATCAACATGTGTCCCCTCTTCTTCATGTCTCTTCTACATCAGCATGTGTCCCCTCTTCTTCATGTCTCTTCTACATCAACATGTGTCCCCTCTTCTTCATGTCTCTTCTACATCAACACGTGTCCCCTCTTCTTCATGTCTCTTCTACATCAACATGTGTCCCCTCTTCTTCATGTCTCTTCTATGTAAACATGTGTCCCCTCTTCTTCATGTCTCTTCTACATCAACATGTGTCCCCTCTTCTTCATGTCTCTTCTACATCAACACGTGTCCCCTCTTCTTCATGTCTCTTCTACATCAACATGTGTCCCCTCTTCTTCATGTCTCTTCTACATCAACATGTGTCCCCTCTTCTTCATGTCTCTTCTACATCAACATGTGTCCCCTCTTCTTCATGTCTCTTCTACATCAACATGTGTCCCCTCTTCTTCATGTCTCTTCTACGTCAACATGTGTCCCCTCTTCTTCATGTCTCTTCTACGTCAACATGTGTCCCCTCTTCTTCATGTCTCTTCTACATCAACATGTGTCCCCTCTTCTTCATGTCTCTTCTACATCAACATGTGTCCCCTCTTCTCCATGTCTCTTCTACATCAACATGTGTCCCCTCTTCTTCATGTCTCTTCTACATCAACATGTGTCCCCTCTTCTTCATGTCTCTTCTACATCAACATGTGTCCCCTCTTCCTCATGTCTCTTCTACATCAACATGTGTCCCCTCTTCTTCATGTCTCTTCTACATCAACATGTGTCCCCTCTTCTTCATGTCTCTTCTACATCAACATGTGTCCCCTCTTCTTCATGTCTCTTCTACATCAACATGTGTCCCCTCTTCTTCATGTCTCTTCTACATCAACATGTGTCCCCTCTTCTCCATGTCTCTTCTACATCAACATGTGTCCCCTCTTCTTCATGTCTCTTCTACATCAACATGTGTCCCCTCTTCTTCATGTCTCTTCTACATCAACATGTGTTCCCCTCTTCCTCATGTCTCTTCTACATCAACATGTGTCCCCTCTTCTTCATGTCTCTTCTACATCAACATGTGTCCCCTCTTCTTCATGTCTCTTCTACATCAACATGTGTCCCCTCTTCTTCATGTCTCTTCTACATCAACATGTGTCCCCTCTTCTTCATGTCTCTTCTACATCAACATGTGTACCCTCTTCTTCATGTCTCTTCTACATCAACATGTGTCCCCTCTTCTTCATGTCTCTTCTACATCAACATGTGTCCCCTCTTCTTCATGTCTCTTCTACATCAACATGTGTCCCCTCTTCTTCATGTCTCTTCTACATCAACATGTGTCCCCTCTTCTTCATGTCTCTTCTACATCAACATGTGTCCCCTCTTCTTCATGTCTCTTCTACATCAACATGTGTACCCTCTGTGGAAAGAGACTCTGAAAGTTTCAGGAACAAAGATTCTCTCTCTTTTTGATCCATTTCTATAAAAACCTGTCTGAAAATGAGCTGTTCAGATTTTGGCCACTTTATGATGTCATAACGATGTTTTGTCTTGTGTAACCATTAGCCAATCAGCAACCAATGTAACCCCCCCCCCACCTTATCACCTGAATCTCCTCCTAGAGCACCATTGTGTTCTTTGTAACCAAATCTCTCTCAGAGGGGCGTGGGGAGGGGCTCCTTATTTTCATCTAAAGTAACAGACAGAGAATCAGCACTTTGGAAACAGGGCTGAAACAGAGGGGATTATGGGATGCTGCAATGATCTGTTTGGTGTTTCAGCCAATCAGAGACAGGCTCTGGATATATCTGAGAGCTGTGATATATTGATGAGAAACAGTATAATAGGGGACCTTTAAATAATTGTTTTACACCTCACATCAGACAGTGAATGTCCCATGTCTGACTACTATAAATGTTTCATATTAACCTGTCACAGAGGACCAATACCAAGAAGAAGACGTTTCCACAAAGCCCTGACAAGCTTCGGTGTTTTTGTTGAATCGAGAATTCCCTTTGATGCTCAGGAAAAGAGCTGGCGGCGTGAGATTAAGGATTGGACACCTCTGGTCACAGATGATTCATTGAATTAGTCTCGCAAACCTCCAGAAGCATTCAGCAGTAGACTGCAGGGAGATGGATGAATAGTTAGCATAATTGTTATCACGGCTCTTTTGCTCCGGTGCATCTGTCGCTGTGTGTACTGTCTCCGGCTCTTTTTCTGGTCTAATTGTTCTGAAACTGCCGAGTTAGGGAGTCTGGAAAGAGCGTCGGTGTGATTTCAAAGAGACACCCGGCGAACTAGATTACAACAGAGGAGCTTGTACTCTTTTCTCAGTGAAGTATAAGGTTTTCGATAGACTTTAAAAACATGAAAAATACATTCTGGACAGTACAGAATCTCTACATAAGATTTCTGGTTAATACACTTTCATTTAAAGGACATTTAAGGACACTGAGGTGAAGTTTTATCCATTGCAGCCTCAGGAAACTCAAACAAAACAAAGCACTGTTTCAATTAACGTTGGCAGCATTTAGCAAGAAACCTTTATTACATTAGGAAAGCACAATTAAATCAAGACACAGAACTCTTCGAACGTTCTTATTTTGAGCAATCTTGGATAGACGTTGGATAGGAAAAATCCAATGTAACATGTTTAAGTTCAAATCCCAATTTACATTAGATCTGCAGATACTTATTCTTAAATGATAAATAATATTTCCTCATGTATACTATCCTTTTCCTCTCATTGTGTTCCTCCTGCTCAGCTCAGAAACCCGTTATGTATTTTTACCGTTTTTTAGCCAAGATAACAATTGTGATTCATTTAAATGAACCAAAACAGGGGCGAAAATTGGACATGACTCTTAGCTGTTGCAACGTGAAGGACTGCAGCTAGAGATTATTTTCATTATTGACCAACCAACCACTTCACTGACTAAATGAAACATAGGAAAACACTGAATCATGTCCATCGGAGAATCCAATGAGACCTCTTCAAACATCTTGTATTGTTGAACCGATGGTTTTCAGTTTACTATGAATTCAATTGAAGAACAGCTGCAAAGTGTCTTATTTAAGAACCTTTAACCATTGCTTTTTGGTAACACTAAATGTAGTAAGTGCTGCTTTAATAGAATCTACAAATGAACGTATTTCTTCATGAGATAAGAAAGGCGTTTTTTATCAGAAAACCCAAAGAACCAGACTTTTATCTCGTGCAGAAATAAGAAGTAACGTTTACAGTCTTTTAGATTGTCTAGGAGTTAATATATGCTCCACTAAAGTGCACGATGTGATGAATAGCAGCAGGTTTTTATGGGTTTTGAGACGCAGGATTACATACTTGTGCAGCACTGCAATGTTTTTACTGTTACCATGGGTATTTTCGTCCACTGTTCTCCTGCAGTACTCTCTCCTTTTATCCCCAGCTCCACTGCCCTAAAACCAGGCTGGTTATGCACAGTCCGGCTCCTCTGTGACTAAAGGGGCCAAATAATTTATGACTTCTGGGAGTTTCTGCAAAGTCCATTGGGGTTTTTTGCTCTAAAACACAGAGCCTCTTGAAATGAGAGCCAAAAAATCTTATCACAGAGGCCGAGCGATATCGATCAAGCACCCTATCAACCTCGGCAGATATATAGCGGCCATTTTTCTGCTATGTGGGCCAGTAGAAATATCTGTTATTGCCCGCTTATAATATAGTTGACAGGCATTAATGAAATATGATGTGTCCCACCCTGTCTCCCTGCCTGTAAACTGCTCAGTCGTAAAATTAACATTTTGTACAGAGACGTGACTCAGAGAATTTGAGCTGAATCCCTCGCTGTTTCTGACTCGGTAAGTAAAAGGGATCAAAGCTGCAATACTCATATCTTATTTGTTTTTTCTTTAAAATATAAAAAGAGTAAGGAGGAAAAAGGGATTTTGAAGAACTGTGCCCTTCAAGAAAAAGCCATTTCAGGAAAAGATTTCATTCATCCGATATCCGCTATAGTGAAAATGGTCATGCAGAGAATATATAGAGATTCTTCAGCTAACTAAGCCTTGAGAGAGTTGAGAGAAAGCCGAGAGAATACCCAGGATACACCTGCACCTCGGGCAAGGCTGAGATATTTCAAGTGTTTTATTCATTACATGGAGAAAATCGGAAAAACAAGATTCATATATACTGTATCTATACGAAGCACACGGGCCACAAACATGTCTTGCATTTAGAAAAGGTTGCAGACAATCAGGAAACCATTTTATAACCTTTTTTACTTGTGTTATATAAAGACATTTAAATCATATTTCAGTGGCTATTAAAGTGCTTTAGTATCCCGCTAATGATTGGTTAATTAATCGACATGTAGCGGTGAAATAATGGTTTTAATCACTGGTTGATTTGGTGGTAGATGTGCCGATTTGGGTCTTTTTTCGATATATATGATGGTAAACTGAATATGCTTTGGGTTTTGACAATCAGTCGTCCAAACAACACATTACAAGACGCCATTTTGGGTCTTAGGTATCCTTTACATTATTAGAGTAGAGATGCAATTATAAGTTGACCGACGGGAAGCTCATGTGCGGACAATTTTGTTTATCTTTTGGACAATTGGTCACATTGTACGAAGCCTTCTTGAGTTCTAGGAATGATTATTTTTCTATTGTTTACACCTGTTTATAAACAAAAGGACTGGCACTAGTATACAGAAGAGTCTTCCATGTCTTTATCAGATCCCTAATCGCATTAAAGACTCTATTTGCCAATTGAGAATCGTTGCTGGGTTCAATGTTCAGTTGGAGAATAGACAATCAGGAACACAGGAGCGATCTAAAATGTACTTTTCAATGTCTAAACAAACAGAAAAGTTCCTCCTATCAAAGGCTGAAACCTTAGTCATATTCAGGAGATTTACAGAGGAGGTGTTGGAGTATTGATCTTTTCTGGTCCACTTCCCAAAGGTAACGTTTCATATTTAGTCCTCGTTTGTTATGAAGAACCAGCCCTGCTCATAAAGTTAAGTCATGTCAAACTGGGATTTAGCAGACATGATGACATGAAATAAATACCAAGATGGCAGTCAAGAAGATTGATTTAGAAACAAGTAGTGCTCAAAACAGAGGTATTAATATTCATCCTCACCTCTCCAGTGCCGGTGTAATTAGCTCTACTCATAATAACTCATTAACAACTCACCCAACACTCCTGATAGATCAAGATCTGATTATTAGATATTAAAAAGTGTTCGGCACAGCATTGAGTTATGGTTTTGAAAGTGAAGCTCGGGCGGCAGATGGAGAAACCCGAGAGATGGATTAAAGAGGCGAGATATTCTTCCAGCAGTTTAATGAGTTTCTGAACGGCCGGAGGGGAAGAAGAGGGAAGACGAGGTCGCCGAGACGAAGAAGATTTAATAAGACCACCAACAGAGAAACGCTGAGAGATGAAGAGCAGACGGAAAGGACTTTGTTTCACCCCCTGAACCTCATTATGGAAATAGGCTACATTTCTGATTGCCTCGCTGCATACGAATCTGTGTTTCTGTACAGGTGTGTGTGTGTGTGTGTGTTGGCGGCTGATTACTGAGGATTGTGCAGACCGGAGCTGTAACTGGGGTTTTAGTTCTGCTTAGTGCTCTATAATGTTTACTTAATACCAAGGATTGTATTGTTTAATGGAAACAAATGAGTCTTTCACAGCGAGAAGAAACCAAAGGCAACTTTTAATTGGATGTAATTAGTCTCTTTAGAATAGTTATACTCTACATTTAAACATAGTTCTGAATATAGTGGGCATCCTTAAGGAACTAGTGAGGGTATGTTGGTGTAGCATGACTTTAATGGAAATCAATTGAAAGTATTATTGGGTTTTTTTCTGCCTATGATTTAGCGATGGCATTATTGGTCAATTGGTTCCTAAGGATAGCATCGTTGGTTTGTTGGGTGACCATTTTCGCCTAAATTGGAATATCCCAACAACTCTTTAATGGGTTGTTATGAAATTATGCACAGATGTTCCTGGTCCCCAGAGGATGAATCCTACTGAATTTGAGGATCCCTGGACTTTTTCCTCTCACGCCACCCACAACTCTACTTCCTTGCGATGAGTCAAAATTAGGGTTAGGCAACATATCGATATAATATTGGTATTGAGATGTGAGGCTAGATATTGTGTCAGATTTTGGATATTGTGAAATCGTAGACATTTGCTTAACTTCTAAGACTGTTCTACTTCCTTTTATTAATGGCCTTTACCCAAGTAGTCATTATATCAACGTCATTGACAATTATTCACTAACTAAATGTATCTCATTGCATATGTATTCAAAGGCTTTATTGTTCTACAGCATAGTTTGTATTAACCTCAAAACCTGTACAGTAGAATAAATACTGTAAATAGTAATAATACATAATTATGTGAGTGTGAATATGCACCAATAGTCAACCAAACAATATCACTGCCATGTTGATATTCATTTATATTGTTGCATCGACTCAGTTGTCTTGTGTCTTATCTGTCGGAGAGAAACCATTATTTATTTTATTTTGATTATCATACATTTTACCTCCTTGTGTCTATTAACCTGTTATATTTTGCTGCATGTACCTTTTAAAGTTCTTAACAAATAATCTGTGGGGAATTTCTTGTTGTTTATTTGTGATTTTGTAAAGTGCTTTGAGCTGCATGTGTTGTATGAAAAGTGCTATATAAATAAAGCTTTATTATTGAGATATTCTGTCCAAAACATGGAGATATTTGATCATCTCGTCTCAACAATAGTTGGATGATTTTTTTTCGAGCACGCATTGGTGCCCACTGAAGATAATTTCTACTCCGCTGAGTGTGTGTGTGTGTTCAGCCTCCAGTTGTTTCAGAGAGGAAAATGCAGCGGTTTGATCACAGCGGCGGTGGGTTTGAAGCGATGGTCTCCTGCTGAGTTTTGCCTCACACAGCCTAACCTGCCTGTCTGGTTTAAAAACTTTCAGGAAGTTAACAAGTCTTTCAATTTTCTTGGGTTGGAGAGAAAGCAGGTTTTGAGTCCAGACTGAGAATTTAGGACTTTTTATGCGTATGAGAATTACTAACAAAGAATTACTAACAAAGCACTTATATACTAATAAAGGACTGGCTTATCTAAAGCCAGTTGAGTAGCACTTATAATGTTTTGGCTCGATGAAACCTGATGTACTTATATGATTCTGTTTTCTTCAAGTTTGTATCTTCTTGGTCGAATGCACTTATTGTAAGTCGCTTTGGATAAAAGCGTCAGCTAAATGCAATGTAATGTTATGCTGCTGCAACACAAATATTTCCCACATTTTTATCAATAAAGTACTTCTTATCTTATCTTATTTCAATGGATCCAAATAAGCTTAATTATGGAATAAAAAGCTTTCCAGAAATAGTCTTTGAATGTCTGACAGTAAGTTCAATATCCACGTGTTTTATTTACATGGTTTAAAACAAAGAAAGCAGCAAATGATTACATCAGAGAAGCTGGAACCAGAAAATATTTGCCCTTTTTCCTTTAATGAATCAACATGAAGTGTAATATTTTGAGTCATTTCTGTGTCAACTGGTTTTAACATGAATTCATTCATGTTTTATTTCTGACTTTGTTATAATTTTAGGCTCTAAACACTTTTCCTCCTTTCCAAATAATCCTGGTAGTTACCCTTTGACCCCGACCTCAGTAGTGAGTCCGGTTCATTGTCAGGGTTAAAGGTCACGACCCTCAGTGATCCCTTTTCGTTTTCACTGTGGCAGCTTTGTCTCCCTGATAATGCTCGTACAAGAGTTTCCTTGTAAACACGCACCCTGTGTGGAGTCATAAAGCAGAGGTTACACAGTGTTCATAGTTCTCTGAGCTATTCAGAGGAAGAAGACCATTAAAGGGGCCCTATCATGCTTATTCTCAGGTTCATATCAGTATGTAGTGTCTCTACTTTAAAGAGTCCTCTCCTGCTGATGTTCAGGTGTATATCAGTATGTAGTGTCTCTACTTTAAAGAGTCCTCTCCTGCTGATGTTCAGGTGTATATCAGTATGTAGTGTATCTACTTTAAAGAGTTCTCTCCTGCTGATGTTCAGGTGTATATCAGTATGTAGTGTCTCTACTTTAAAGAGTCCTCTCCTGCTGATGTTCAGGTGTATATCAGTATGTAGTGTCTCTACTTTAAAGAGTCCTCTCCTGCTGATGTTCAGGTGTATATCAGTATGTAGTGTCTCTACTTTAAAGCATTCTGAGCATTTGAAATCAACATTGTTTGTTTGTTAAAAAACTATATCTGACTTCTTTTTTTCTTTTTTAAACACGTTATTTGTGTTTTTAAAGGTTTACATCTTCTATATGACCCAATGGGCGTTTCATTGGTCTGTTAGAAATAGAAATATGGAGACTTGTATTCATTGCATTGAACTTTAGAGTCAGTTAAAACAACATAGTGTGATTATACTCTACAGTCACAACATGATTCTGCTGACAGATGCATCAGTTTGGTTTATAATCTGTGTTGCGAGGTTAAGCCGTTGTATCAACACTGTGTTCAACATCCACGTGTTTACAGAGAATCTCATCTATGTCAAGTTTATTTAGTCTTTCTTTCTTTAGGTTGTTGTTGAGGCGTGAACCGCATTTTTACTGCGAGTTTCCCAACCTTGTTTCCTCATCTTGGGTTTCCAGAGACCTGCCCCTGTTCTGTTCATGGGAAAAGGGAGAAGCCCTTTGGTCTCCGAGGAATACCGCGTGGCTCTGCTGTGACGTAGCAGGAGTTAATTAAGAACAGACGTACTTCTCTGTTCCAGAAAAAGACTGACGACATTTATAGGAAGCTTCAGAAGTGGGAAGTAGTGGAGAACAAATACTTTGTCACTGTACTTAAGTACATTTTTCTGGTATCAGTACTTTACTCCACTACTTATTTTTCTGACGACTTTTTACTTTGACTTCTTACATTTTGAACACAAATACCTGTACTTTCTACTTCTTACATTTTGAACACAAATACCTGTACTTTCTACTTCTTACATTTTGAACACAAATACCTGAACTTTCTACTTCTTACATGTTGAACACAAATACCTGTACTTTCTACTTCTTACATTTTGAACACAAATACCTGTACTTTCTACTTCTTACATTTTGAACACAAATACCTGTACTTTCTACTTCTTACATGTTGAACACAAATACCTGTACTTTCTACTTCTTACATGTTGAACACAAATACCTGTACTTTCTACTTCTTACATGTTGAACTCAAATACCTGTACTTTCTACTTCTTACATGTTGAACACAAATACCTGTACTTTCTACTTCTTACATGTTGAACACAAATACCTGTACTTTCTACTTCTTACATGTTGAACACAAATACCTGTACTTTCTACTTCTTACATTTTGAACACAAATACCTGTACTTTCTACTTCTTACATGTTGAACCCAAATACCTGTACTTTCTACTTCTAACATGTTGAACTCAAATACCTGTACTTTCTACTTCTTACATGTTGAACACAAATACCTGTACTTTCTACTTCTCACATTTCCCAAACAGGCTGGTTCCTTTAGTTTGAATGTGTGTTTGGTGGCGTGATCATTATTATTTAGAGTCATTGCGTGCCTATTGATTTGAACACGATCCGTGTATCCATCATTTCCTGGTCTTCTCTAAAGAAGAGGGACCAATAAAAACGTTGTCATGTTGCCGTTGTTCAGCATGGAAACATTCATTAGCTAACAATGACATTATTGTTCTATAAATATAAAGGGAGGTCAGGTACTCTTTAAAACAGCTGTTAGTTATGGGTACTTTTTGTAGCCTTGGGAAATCCCCTTGAGATCAACGATCTCTTTTTCAAGGGAGACCTGTTGGTTACACATGAAAAACAGAAAAACAACAGAAAACAAAAAGGACGTCATACAACATAATTACAGGGGTACAATTTACAAACCTATTCACAATGACAGGTACCAAGAGTATCAAGTAGCATTTCATCCAGCCAAGCTTTAAAACGATGCAGGGGCACCAAAATGCTCAGTTTAAAAAAAAATGGTGTGTTCCAAGCTAGAGGAGCTGCGCACATAAAAGCTTTAGTACCTAAAACAGTCCTAGCACTTGGTACATGTAATAAAAACACATCCTGGGATCTTAGGCAATAGCTACTTGTGAATCTCTGTGAGATCAGAGAGCAGATATAAGTTGGTAGTTACCCAACATGGCTTTGTAGATGAACATGTACCAATGACTGAGCCTCCGTACAGTAAGTGAAGGCAGACTTGCCCTGGCATACAGGTTACAGTGATGAGTAAGTGCTTTACAGTTAGTCACTAATCTCAGAGCACTGTGATAGGTGGCATAACTTGTCCAGGCAATGGGCAGGTGCATTCATATAGATCAGATCACCATAGTCAAGCACAGGTAAAAAGGTCACAGACTAGCCTCTTCCTGGCCTCAAGCGAGAAACAGGACTTGTTTCTGAAAAAGAAACTTAGCTTCACCCTTAGCTTTCTAAGCAGATTATTGACCCGAAGTTTAAAAGAAAGGCAATCATCAAGCCAGATACCAAGGTATTTATAACAGGTAACCACTTCGAGTACTTTTCCTTGCGTAGTAACAATATCCAAAGCTGTCTCCGGTGTCTCTTTGGCTTTTGAAAATAGCATTACCTTAGTTTTATCAATATTTTAAAGAAGCTTAAGCTCAGAAAGCTGAGTCTGAATACTATTGGCAGAATAATAGTGGACCTACTTACTTAAGTACATTTCAAAGCCCATACTTCTTTACTTTTACTTGAGTAAAGAAGTTTAGTCAGTACTTCTACTTTTACCAGAGTATTTTTAAACACGACTATCTGTACTTCTACTTGAGTAAAGGATGTGTGTACTTTTGCTACCTCGGAGAAGCTTTTCCTCCGTCGACACATCTTTCTTTCATAACAAGAGGGTTGGTGGTGGCTGCAGGATGATGTGGAAAGTAGTTTGAAATAGAAAGACAATACTGGTTTATTACAACCTCAATGTTGTTTGTGTTTGTTTGGCTTCTGTTTCCACCAACTTTGCACTCAAATACAAGTTATTGCTAAGATTTGGAAACATGGTAACGTCCAATTAAGAAGCCGAAATGTTTGAGAATGAGGTTTAGATTGTCAGGTTGTAAACAAACAACCAGGTTAATCTAACTTTGTTGAAAGTGAAGAAAGATATGCTGTGCAGTCCCCAACAATTACCATTATGTCAGACTTCTTGTTTTTGTGAGTACAATACTAAATCCAATCGAATGACATGTATATACTCTGTTATACAATTCATTATTACAAATAACACGGTGCTTTAGAGACTGCACTAGGGTTAGCATTTTGACACCCAAGACATTTGAATAGGCTTTTTCGACACCTAGTGACACGTTTCAATGTATTATTGGTCCAATGTTGTCCACCATTGTTAATATTTACTCCAATAAGTTAACTAGCTTTGCATATTTTAGTTATGAAACCATGTAACCATGTAAGCCATTACTTGTTTGTACATCATCAAAGTCAACTTTATCGTCAATCTTTCAGTTTGAGAGAGATCGAAATACTGTTTCCCACAATCCTGAGGATTACAAAAATACAAATATATATACAAATATAAAATATATATAAAATAACAGTCACTTCAAAATGAATATATTATGAAAAATGTACATTAGTGCAAAATAATGTCCAATCAACTCACAACTAACTTACTAAAAGATAACGTTCTTGACACCAATAAGGAGATATTCCAATAGTTTTATTTTGTACAAGAATATTTTAATATTCATTATTAAGCGTACAAGTGTTTGGGTTTTCTGTTTTTATTATATATTAAAGGGGACCTATCATGCAAAATGCACTTTTGTACGTCTTTTATACATGAATATGTGTCCCCGGTGTTCCAGGGAACTCACCAAGTGTCAGAAAACCCAACCCTCTCTATTTTCCTCCATACCCAAATCTCTAAAAAAGGGGCTGCAACGGATCTGATAAAAACTGATCCAGATTTGAACACTGTCCTGACGTCAGGACGGTGGCGCTACGGCTATTGGGCCAACTCCACCAATCAGGAGGAGACAACCACGGCCATTGCTGTTCAAAAGCGCTGGAGACGCTGTAGTACATATGCCAGGCCTCTAGATGGTGCTGTTGCTCACAGAATCAACCCTTGCAAAAACAGAGCTAACATTTTTCAAATTGAGCAAAATGAGGCATGGCTAAAATGCATGATCTGTTTGGTATTTTGAAAAAAAAAAAGTATAAATATGCCTTATATAGGTATGGTCCTACACTATATTATTCAAATATAGCATGATAGGTCCACTTTAAATTGTGCTATCATACAGCTACAGGGTTAGCAGTCGTGGTCTACCTTCTCAGGAGGATTTGTTCTATAAGGTTTAAAAGAAAGATATATATATTCTTGTATCTCCTAACCTCTGCTGACTCATTCCAGCCTTCTGCCTCGTACTTTTTTTATTTTATTGACTTTCTGTCCGAGGATTATGGGATCTGTAATGTCTCGATGGACTCGATGGTATGTTTGAACGGCAGAGGCAGAGAGATACTTTGAGAATGTGCACCATAAGATGATGACCTACCTTCTTATTCCTGCATCAATCGTTCTGCTTTCATCTCTCAAAGAGAATTGTCTTTGTTTGTGGAAATCCTCGTTCCACTCCCTCGGGATTCGACTTGAGTTAATTTTAATGTTGGCCTCTTTTTTTTCTGTTTTGCATGAAAGACAACAAGTCTTTGTTTTCGACATTGGCATGCAACTGTTTGCCGGTGGCTAACGTCGAGGAGGAGCGCTCAGCGGCATGTTGATTTTCTTTCTTTATCATCAAAGCAAAAGCAGCTCTTCCAGCAGTCCTGTATTGATCCGGAGTGATCTGCTCAGTGGAAACTAATCACACTGGGCCTCCTATTGATTTCCAAGTGTTTTGGTCTCTTTCTTTAAAGAAGTCACCAAGACTTTTAAAGAATATACTCATTGTTGTTTCACAAAGTAAACAAGAACCCTGCATACTCATAATGAGTCATATAGGGCTTATAACGTTAATATTAGGGATGCTCCGATCGATCGGTCACCGATCGAGATCTGCCGATACTCACTCTCTACCGATCGATCGGTGCTCTCTAAACATGCCGATCGCGAGGGCCGATCGCATGACGTAAAATACATGACACTTTTCTCTGTACGCGGCAAAACAAGCTCGCCAAAATGGCTTCACCGGTCTGGCATTATTTTAAGGTGTCCGAAAAAGACAGTAAAATAGCGGTATGCAACGTGTGTGTGAAGCAGAAATCCTGCAGCTCCACCCGCTGTGACGGACCGGTGAGCGGAGCGAAACACACAAGAGTTAGACCTAACACACTTAGCTATTTTATCTACCTCTGGAACAAGCTAAACTAGTTATAAATATGTTTATTCTTCACTGTCGGCCTCACACATTACTGGATCAGCGAGCTGCATGAGACGATACTGACGGGCTGTCAGGAGAGGGAGAGAGGGGGAGAGAGAGAGGGAGAGAGAGGAAGAGAGAGGAAAAGAGAGCGCTTCCGCTCATTTCTCCCGTGGTATTATCCAAAGTGAATGTAAACTTGAATAATATACATAATTTGAATGTAATAATTAAGTTGATTGTTGTTTGTGGAAGCTCCAGTGAATGAGCCCCATTAACTGAGTTTTAAACATCACTTTAAATGGAAGATTTAAAGTGATGTTTAAATCTTCCATTTAGGCCCTGCCCACTCGATCGGATCGGCGATCGGTATCGGCAGATACTGATTCCGGCGATCGGCGATCGGCGATCGGACCCAAAATTGGCGATCGGAGCATCCCTAGTTAATATCATGAGAAATATAGATATGTAATTGTTGGATTATGTGGCCCTATTAGCCGCTTTCACACCAAGTGCTTTGCCGTACTTAGTTCCCAGCACTTAGTACCCCAATGGAACTAAAGAGCCGATCGCGTTCACACCGGAATAAGTTCCCTGAGGGAAGATTACGCAAATGAAGCCGCTGACGTCACTTCTTCTTCTTCTGCTTTGGGTTTACTGGCAGGCCGCAAACAACTTCACGGCGTATACTGCCACCCGAAGTCCCCGGCCGGAAGTCCCCGGAGTTGGGGACTGGCTTCAGTAGAAGCTGCTGGGACTCCCAGCAGCTTCTACTGAAGCCTTCCAAGTAAATCTCCAGAACGCCGACACCTCCTCATCTCCACCGCTCCCATGCTTTATTTTGTGTTGCCATAAGTTAGTCTCTCTCCGTTGGTGCGCGGGGCTAATGCTAATGCTAATAATGCTAATGCCAGCAAATACAATGGCGGCTTCAAAAAACGTTTCAGAGTTTTACGGGGCGTGGTTTGCAATCCGCCCAGCCAATCAGAAGTTGGTACTTTTTTCACAATTCCAGGAACTAACGGAACTAAAAGGGAAAAGTACTCCGGTGTGAAAGCGCCCATTGATTCCCAGGTTTATAAAATCATCTAAAATTATGTTAAACATGGAAAAGCTACATTTAGCTGCACCACAGTGTGACTTTCTACCACTTTGACTACCTTTAGGTTCATATTCAACTGTAATGGCCGTTCACTGATCATTAGGCTTTACTTAGTGGTTGGTTTTTAATCCTTTGTTAATGTATATCTCCAAATCAAACATGGCTTTGCATTTAAATGACCAAAATTGACATTCTTATTCCCTTTGTTTAATGTCAAATTTCAACAGATTTGAGCGTTGACCATAATATTAGCTGGCTTGCTTCCTCGCTCTTTATTTTATATTCAAGAAATTGTTCCAATGTTATCTGACTTTCTTATTCGCGATATCAATACACTTCAGTTTTGATGACTGTAGCTGATGTTGTCAGGAAGACTTTTCGAAGTAGTTATTTTAAGCAACAAGAAATCTATCAACACCATAATTCCCATATTTAGTTGCTTTTTGTTGACAATCTCTTACCGTTTAGTAGCAGATCTGTATGCTGTGTCTCTCTATATCTTAGGATGAGGCAAATGTAACTTTTGTTATGAGCGGGGTCAATCCTTCAAGGATGCATTTGTAGTTTCACAGTTTCTATCATTGCAAGACAACGTAAAGCAATACAATATATAATAAAACCTGGTGTATGGTCACCATGAAGCCAAGGTTTACAGCGCTGTAAACACTCTGTTTCGCCCTGATTTGTCTTTGTGTTTACAGACACCAGAAAACTCTGTAAAGCCATCGTAAACCTTCAAGAAACACATTAAGGTCGCAACAGAACGCGTATTAAAGTCAGAAAGATTCAATGTTATAAGAAATCCAACGTCTCAGAAGAGCATTTAATGCCCAATTTGAAAGACTGGAGCAGAGCAATGTGCATTTCTTTAAGAGTCTGGATTTTTACTTTTTGACTTTCAGGGGTTGAAAGATGAAACTCTTTGTCTCTCTGCAGACTTTCTCTCCTCGTCTTCTTCAAGTTCACCCCTGGGTGGATCTCCTCTGAATGGTAAACGGCTCCTCGTGGTCGCAGAGGACTGTTGATCAATGTTGTGGTTTTTCAGAGCGAGGTCTTAATAAAGCGAGACTCTCTGGTGGATCCCGACTAAACAGAGCTGTAGTGCAACGTGCCGGGCATTTCTTATCACTGTTTATCCATTGTTAGGCTTTAAAACATGCATTTCCTCCCAGACAGGGCTGTTTATGTGCTCTTAGTGGAACAGAACTAGTCCAAAATATAGAAATAATAAAAAGAAAAATACATAAATTGTTCATTTGCATACCTGATACTTTCATAATATTATACACAGGGTTCTTACGGTCATTAAAAACCTGGAAAAGTCATGGAAATTCAAAATGCTAATTCCAGGCCCTGGAAAAGTTATGGAAAACAATATTTTTCCCAAAGTTTTGGAAAGGTCATGGAAATGTAACTAAAGTTGCATCAAATATAATTTATATTTTATCTAATTGCCAAAATAGTAATACTATAATGATAATACATACTGTATCGTATAGTAATGAAACATAAAATGTCATTTAACGGTCGAGGTATTTTGCTGGTGAGAGATTTGAGTTGCTTTAGCGTGTAGAAGCTAGTAAGCCTACTATTGGATTTGTTTTAGATAGGCACAACATGTTTCATATGCAGACCTTATTTTCCTGTTCCATGTTCAAATAAACCATTTTCAGTGATACCGCTGAGAGTCATTTTTTTGGTCATGGAAAATTAGGTAAAGGTCCTGGAGAAGTCATGGAAAAGTCATTGAAAATCATTGGTGAAAAAGTGTATGAACCCTGTATACAGCAACAGTTGACTGTGTTTGGCAATGACTTTTTGCATGATTATTGCAAAAAATAGTGCTTCTACCCTTGCACTTTTGTTATTCCTGACCAAATATGGTTTGTTTAACTCTCTGCAAGCAGCTTCAGTATTTTGTCCACCACTTCCTGTATGAATATCAAAAGACGTTTGTCAATAACTTATCTGATTTACAGTCAAAAGTAGAGTTGTAATAAGACTTAAAATCGTTCATTTACACACCAGACACTTGCATAACAATGTACGGTTACTGTTTACTGTGTTTGGCAATGGGTTTTTTCCTGATTCTAGCAACATAATGTGCTTTCAACAACATTTCAACCTTGCATATTTGTTTCTCCTGACTCAATCGACACCCAATTATCTGTATTTGTGACATTTCTGATCGACTGTGTTGTTCATTTAATTAGTTTTGCTTTATTGCGACAGGGTTAATAGCTACAGTTCATTCAAGGGATTGGGATTTAAGTTTTAATTAAGATAGGAGAAGTCCTTATTGATCCCTAGAGGGGAATGCAGGTGTTGCAGCAGCAAGAAGTACAGATAAGAAAACTAGAAAAGTAAAAGAATAACACATTTTAGGTTTGTCTATTGAAGTTTGTTGTGTCTTTCTTGCAGTTATTGCTTTAAAACCACAAATAAAGCATATTTGTGCCCATAGATTTAGGTTAAAGTGATAGACTAGTACCAGGTAGTATTAATACAAAAGACTAATTCATGAAATCCATCAAATGAAGCCCTATCCATCATATTATGTTTATAGTAGTGTTGACTTTAACCCTTTGTCTGGAGCCGCTTTATTTCTACATTTGTATTTTTCCGTCCGTCTCTCAAAGAATAAACTTGTTAAACATTTTCAGCTTCATAGAAAAATCAATAGCACCTTGTGGAAAGTTCTGGATTCGGTTAATCACATTTGTTCGCTCTGCTCTTACTTCATGTGAACATGAGACCTTAAGTCTGAGAGGCCAATAAAGAGTGAGGTTGAGAGAGTGAATTATAATCTCTAACACGGCTCCAGTAATCTTTCTGCACGCCTCATGTGTCGAACAGTGTTAGACTCGGATGTCAAAATGCAGACAGAAACACTCATTTATTTGTATTTTCCCCGTGAAACAAAAGTGTTATTTGAGGATTGATGGATAATTAAGACACTAGAAAGTGAATAAAGTTGGTATTTTGATGAGGCTAAGAAGCCAGATTTTCTTTTTAGGAGATGGTGGAGACCAAAAAAGGATATCTGAAATGCTAAATGTTTGCTAACAAGTTATCCAGCCTACACAGGACGTTTGCCAATGGATACAAAGGGTTATTTTGGAGATTTATGGATTGTTTCGTCCCTAGAGCAGTGTCATGTCTTCATACTATTGTGCCATAAAGCAACCCAGTGAATATAAGCCATTAAAGTAGCATTTAAAAAAATATATTTAATCAAACTAGGGCTGCAAATATTGATGATTTCTTAATTCATGGATTCAAAACCTGTCCAAAACTATGTAAAAATAGCGGAAAGACACTAACACTCTCCGTGAAGTTGAGGAAAGTTCCAGAGTTGAAGATAAGTATCTGTGGTCATTGTGCAACCCCCTTCCGTATTGCACATATCATTTCTTCATGTAAATATATTGCTTTAAGTTGTATTTCTGAGCTTAGTTTCCCTCAAAGCATTGCAACAGAGATACCACTGAGTTAAACTGGCTCATCCCAGTATGTCACAACACACTGGATACTGATATCATCTTGTATCTGTGTTCTCCTCCCCAAATATCTGTGAAACTCAAAATGAACCACAGTTAAAAGAGACTTTTACTGCCACATTTCCAGTCAAATCGTTTGTTATTCAGGAGACTTTTCGAGCCGCTGCAGCTATTAAGGCAGATTTTGAGCAACTAAAAAGTGAGAAAGCACGTCTTTTGGGTATCAGACTCTGCAGAATTTAATTGTCTGTAAAGCAACATTACATGACAGCTGACTGCATATGAGTGTGTCTGGCAGTTTGCTGCTAATGGACTCACATTTCTGCTTTCTGCTGCTGGAAAACTGGGGTGTTTGCAACCCGAGAGAAGCACCGCATTTGGCTTCAATCTCTGCTGTGTGTGTGTGTGTGTTCAGTGCGGTTTTGCTGAAGCAGGATGAGCTGCTGCTCTCAGTGCTCTTCAAAGGCCTGCCATAAAACCTCTGGATTTTAATCGGATGCTGTTCAGACTCCACATTGTAATTACGTCCAACACATTTCTGTCTGCTACACACTCCTACAGAGGTGTGTGTGTGTGGGTGTGTGTGTGTGTGTGGTGTGTGTGTGTGTGTGTGTGTGTGTGTGTGTGTGTGTGTGTGTGTGTGTGTGTGTGTGTGTGTGTGTGTGTGTGTGTGTGTGTGTGTGTGTGTGTGTGTGTGTGTGTGTGTGTGTGTGTGTGTGTGTGTGTGTGTGTGTGTGTGTGTGTGTGTGTGTGTGTGTGTGTGTGTGTGTGTGTGTGTGTGTGTGTGTGTGTGTGTGTGTGGTCTCTTTTCTTTGGGAGGTTTATAAGCTGCATGTTATATCACATTAACATTGTGTTTGGGCTGTTGATGCTGGTATGATATTTACACAGATGTGTGTGTGTAGCTTATCTTTTCCATGCTCTTCTCACCAAGTTTCTTTGGTCTCAATAGGATGTGAAAGGACATCCCATGTCTGCAAGGCTTCCACTACAGGCATAGACCTGTGTGTGTGAGTGTGTGTGAAGCCTTAACCATGCCACAGTGGATTAACCACACAGTCTGTGCAGGAACATTGAGGCTGTGAATGTGAGAAACACAAGAGAAGCATGAACCAGATATCTGAGGGGAGTTTGAGATTGATTGGGGGAAAAAAGCTTTAATTCTAAAACACAACATATTTGGCTTAAAGAAAAACAAATTAGCACCACTGCTAATTAATCCTCAATTCAAAAACTGTGATGAATACATCCTCAGAGTGTGTGTTTCGTTGTGGGCTGCACATTTCTGCGTAATGGGTTTAAGATAAGGTTGATCCCTTAGGAAGTGTTGGCTGGCAGAAAGGCTTTTAAATAAACACTCCAAATAATAGTTTGTTGCTTTTTCATTTTAACGCTGTCAAAAGCTGTTAGTTTGTGTTTGTGTGTACAGGAACGCTTTACTTTGAGCACAAGTTGGAAGGAAATCACTGCATATGTAGCTGCTCGTGAAGCTTTGCAGGTCTAAGGAAGTGCAAAGAAGTAGTGTGTATGTTTAGAATAAAGTGAATTTACAAAGTACCTCCAAAGAAATGGATTATGCTGCAGGAGTTGAGAAATCCCCATGGATATCTGAGATACAGCTGACATTTCTTATAATCTGTCAATGTCAGGAAATAATGAAAATGACCATCATATCTTTCAACAACTTGATGTCTTTCCCCAAGATTCCGAAACCCAAATATAAAAGTTTAACAATCATATGAAAAACTAAAAAGAGTCCTCTCCTGCTGATGTTCAGGTGTATATCAGGATGTAGTGTCTCTACTTTAAAGAGTCCTCTCCTGCTGATGTTCAGGTGTATATCAGTATGTAGTGTCTCTACTTTAAAGAGTCCTCTCCTGCTGATGTTCAGGTGTATATCAGTATGTAGTGTCTCTACTTTAAAGAGTCCTCTCCTGCTGATGTTCAGGTGTATATCAGTATGTAGTGTCTCTACTTTAAAGAGTCCTCTCCTGCTGATGTTCAGGTGTATATCAGTATGTAGTGTCTCTACTGGGACATGTCTCCATGCTTTAATGTTGAAAAAGCTCTTTATTTTTCTCATACTGCCTGTGCTCACCAGCTCTGTTGTGATTGGTCAACCTCTTAGCGATGTCCCGCCCCCTTAGAAGTGTGAGTGTTCTGTTGTGATGTCAGTGTTCCGGAATCATCCAAATTGCAATCGATTCATTTCTTGTCGATGTACTGAAGTGTTTTCTTTAAAAAAATATTTGTATTATTAGGAAAACATGTGTTCCAAGAATTCCAGTTTATATTTTAGATATATAACTACATATCAGTCTTTATTTTTGGCATCACATTTGTTCTTTTTGTTGGATAATTTTGACAGTTTCCTCAACAGCTGCCGTGATTTCCCGCTTTAAAAAAAAAATCCTGAAGCAAAGAGCAGTGACAGCCCGAACGAGAAAGATATTCAACCCGATCTGAGCCAAAAGAGTTCAAACTGACATCTGAATTAACACACTGCCCATCATCCACTGTGAGCTTAGAAAAGACTTCTCTCTGCTGAAATATTTGTATTTAGTCTTGCCAAACGCCAACGGGAAAAACAGTGAAATTTGTGGCCCAGCATTGGAAAGAAATGTATCGTGAATCCTCGAGTGGAATCAGATGTTAATGCTGCCTTAAAATAACTCAAAATAACTCAAGACTCCAGTAAATATGGAGACATTGTTTAACACCATGACACTGGTATTGTTCTTAGACTGAAATTGGTCGACAGATAACCTCAGATTCTACGACAATGTTTAAAATATTTTTGTTCAAACCCAACAAATCAAGTTTACTATAATATAAACAAGCAGAAGATAACAAGAAAACTCCCAAGGCGTCAAATTGGAGAAGATTCTTGCCTTTTTTGTTTGGAAATGACTTGATTAACAAACGATCAAAGTAGTTCCCAATGAGTTGTCATTGGCTAACGTCCTGTGTAGGTTGGATAACTTGTTAGCAAACATTTAGCATTTCAGATATCTTTTTTGCTCCGTTTTTGGACTCCTTCTTCTCCTGAAAAGAATATCTTGCTTCCTAGCTGCTAAATATCCAACTCTATTCACCTTCTAGTGGCTAATCTTTTCTCTGTTTCATTGTTGCTTGGCAGTAATGTTGCAGACCTAAAAACCAAAACAAGAAGCTGAAAGGCACTAAAAGAATATTGGTTAGCGCTGCTTTAAAGGGGACCTATCATGCAAAATGCACTTGTGTACGTCTTTTCTACATGAATATGTGTCCCCGGTGTTCCAGGGAACTCACCAAGTGTCAGAAAACACAACCCTCTCTATTTTCCTCCATACCCAAATCTCTAAAAAAGGGGCTGCAATGGATCTGATAAAAACTGATCCAGATTTGAACACTGTCCTGACGTCAGGACGGTGGTGCTACAGCTATTGGGCCAACTCCACCAATCAGGAGGAGACAGCCACGGCCATTGCCGTTCGAAAGCGCTGGAGACGCTGTAGTACATATGCCAGGCCTCTAGATGGTGCTGTTCTCACAGAATCAACCCTTGCAAAAACAGAGCTAACATTTTTCAAATTGAGCGAAATGAGGCATGGCTAAAATGCATGATCTGTTTGGTATTTTGAAAAAAAATAAGTATAAATATGCCTTATATAGGTATGGTCCTACACTATATTATTCAAATATAGCATGATAGGTCCACTTTAAGTTTGATTTCCGAACCTTGTTTCCCTCACAGAATTGGATACCAAAAGACTGGAAAAACCACATGTCCAGGTCCATTTGTCACATTATCCTAGGTACTGATATTATGTCATTGCATACTATATGTTCTCCACCCCAAAATATCTGATAAAATCACATAATCCACAGTTAAAAGAGGATTTTACGGCAACATTTCCAGGCTTTGTGGCAAATATCTTGTTATTTTGGTAACTTTTAGTTTCAGATAACAACTAAAAAGAAGAAACGGAATATTTTGGTATCATATTATGCAGGATTTAACTGTCAGTTAATAATAATAATAATAATACATTTTATTTAAGGCGCCTTTCATGACACCCAAGTACACCGTACAATTAGTTAAATATTCTAAGAGGTCAAAGCAACAGAACATGATAAAAACACAAACGTACCATCATGGAGAAGACAATTAAAGTGGACACAAATTATAGGGACAGGTTAGTCAGGGGAATAAAGCAATACACTCGCTGAAGATCATAAAAAAATACACTGGGCACTGTTAACAAGAGAGTATTACTCCCACATTTCCAGGCGTTGTTGTTGCAACTATATTCAGAAAAAACCTGTTTTTACCAGTTAAGACGTGACACCGCCGGTTATGTAACGGTATGATCAAACATTAGCTAAGCACACAGTGTTGTTTCCTAATGTTTCATCATTAGTTGCACGTCGTGATGCGGCTCTTACCTCAACCTGGCACCCCCTCCCCCCGCCACGCCTCCTCGCTGTTCAATGAGGCAGCGACTCCACGCGAGTCATTAAAGGCAGAAGAAGCTTTCAGCTCGCTGTACCGCCTCATAGCTGCCATTTCTCAGATAAGAAGCAGCCAGCAGAACTGATTTACAAGGCTCCAGTGTGTGTGTCTGTGTGTGTGTGTAATAAACTATCATGATATACTTCGCCGTAGCAACCTGCAAATCACATCCCAGCTTTTTAACGCCATCTGTCACACAGCAGAGGTGTTTGTGTGTTTACAGTATACGCTGGTTTCAGTTTGCACGACTTAAATCTCCTTCCCTTCATCCTCCTCCTTCTGCTTTTTTTCTTCCTTTACCGGTTGGTATTATGTTTCTTCTCCAGTGCTCCTTATGCTTTACACTCCCAGTTCTTAACACTCTGCTCAACAACGGTTATTTGATACACGCATCAATATTACAGGGGAGGGGAATTCCAAGAATGCAGGCGTTAACTCCGGCCTTTATTGGATTTCCAGCCACCAGGGCTTTTCTGAATACGAGCGTTTTCCAGAGTAACTTAACACCGAGCTGGAGAGGGATCATCTCGCTGACCCTACCCAACAGTGACGCCATATTACAATAACCACACCTTTAATGTACTTATTAGGGGAAGTCAACCAGTGGAGCAACAGGTTTCTGTGTGTGAATAAGTCATCATTCGTGTTTTTATAAGGCTTATAAGTGGACTTTAACGCGATCTTCATACAGTTTGACCTAATCAACAGTGAGTGATGTTTCTACAGAAAAGCTTTGGAAGCAGTTGCTAAGAAAGGTTTCTCTCCACTAATGGTAAATGGACTGTACTTATATAGCGCTTTATCCAGTCTTTAAGACCCCTCAAAGCGCTTTACATACTACATGTCATTCACCCATTCACACCCATTCATACAGAGCAGTGTACCTTACTCTAGGACCATTCACACACATTCACACACCGTTGGCCATGCCATCGGGAGCAACTCAGGGTTAAGTATCTTGCCCAAGGATACATCGACATGTTGACTGCATGGGCTGGAATCGAACCCACAACCTTCTGGTTGAAAGACGACCGCACACCCTCGCAGCCACAGTCGCCCACTAATATAGTGGATATAAGTATATAAGCACGAGTGTCAATTCTTGTTATAGATTTGTGTGTGCTAAACACAATATAAGCATATGTTATTGCTTCTCAATCTTTCTCAATCTTGTCCACGACATTTTTATGTCAACATTTATGATGCTCTTGTTGTGTTTAGTTTACAAGAATATTGTTCTATTGCTTCTCAATCCATGGTTGTTTTCCAATCATGTAACTCAACACCTGACCGGTTTTAATTACTGAGATGTGGATGGGAAGTAATAAAGTAATGCTACGTTTACCAAGAGCAACCAGTGACAATAAGCAACAAAATAAATGGCCGACAGGAAGTGTGCTGGACGTTGAAGCTAATTTATGTAGTGGCCAAACGGCGGTACTACAACTTCTGGACAGTCTGTGATATCATTGGGCCCAAAAACACATTCACCATTGACTTACATTGGGAAAGAGACATCTTTAAAAGCTTTAAAGCAGATTAGTTCATCCAAACTGAATGAACTGATCCGTACAAACACTTGAATAGCCTTAATTTAATTAATTAGATACTTTTGTTCTTGAATTTCAGGCCATTTTGTCTTGAATGGGGTCCCACCTCCATGACTGTATCTAGTAGGGCTGTATCCGAATATTCGTTCGTTGGAGTACTATTTGGGTTTCAATTTCGTTATTCGTATTTTATTTATTTTTTTATTTTTCGCGCTGCCAAATTGAATTTATTGAAATCTCCAATATCAACGTAAGAGCTTGTGCCTCTTCGGGGGGTGCTAACACTTAACCATAAAACTTTACTTTCTCCGTCTTTATATGTAGATATGACTTTTCTCCGTTAATCTCCGTCACGTTGTTTCCATAGAAACAACAACTTCCTGTCAACAGCGCTAACTCTCCTTCAAAATAAAAGCATGTCCATACAAAATAGGAAGCCAAGCCAAATTACACTTAAGACATATACAACTGCAACGAAAGTAACAAACAGAATGCGATATCCTTTTCAATTTCAAAGAACACAAATTGGGTTGTATACATAAAACAAATAACTATAAAACAACAATACTGTAGAATAACAAAATGAATGCCGTGAATAAAACCGAAATACACGTGTTGAAGCGGTTCGCTGCTCATTACTACGCACCCCGCGCGGGCCGAATATCCGAATAGTCGCTGCTGATTACTACCGAATATCCGGAGCTCGAAAAATGGTATTCGGGACAGCCCTAGTATCTAGTTCATTTTATACATCCTTGGAACCGTCAACCAATGATGTTTTTTTTATGTTGGTGCCATTTTCTATTTTCTAACTACCTGTATGAGCTCTTGAGCATCATCAAAAAACACCTTTGGCATCAACGCATGTACCTGTCAGTGCTTTTGTTCTGCTTTTGCGCTTGCAGTAGTTTAAGTGGGCGACTTTTGATTTAATCTCAAACTTTTCTGAGGTCTTGTGTTGCAGTATTTACCAATTTCCTCAAGAGGTGTTTGTATAAGTGGAAGAGAGTTCATGGTCCATTACATGACAGTAAGGATCTCCATTAGTTGCAGTCCTTTGAATGTTTTTAATTAAGCACCGACATCCTCATCCTTGTGGCTGAATTGTTCTGATTCACGTCTAAATGAAACACTGAAATCCTTCCCGTACAGGTCTTGTTAGATGACTGATTTCATTGATCCGTATAGAAACCTAAACAGACGCTGCTCTTGAATACTGAAGAGTTTATTAAGAGCCAAGGACACTCTGTGCTGCGAACAGAAGGTTGTATATTTACCGCTGGATAGACGCACGATCGATTGGCAGATGGTTGGATGGATGCATAATATCCAGTTTAATTAAAGAGCGAACGTGTTAAAATCCTTCCAACTGTTCTTTCTTTGCTTTCAGTAAGTAAATAAACTTTGAAGTAGAGACACAATGTTCTGGAAAGGTAACTGGTGAGAGGTGTGAAAGTAGAGTGAATGAAAGGACAAGTAAATAAAGAATAAATACAAATTATGCACAGGTCCAGTCTCGCTAAACCCAAAATACATAAACCTAGAATGTGCGCTCCCTATCTTCCCTCTAAGTTTTTTTTTAAAAGATCGTTTTCTGCATAATTCACCTTTTTTCAAATGCCAGTTTGTACCTCATGGCTTTTTTTAGTTTTCACTCTTAAAGGTGGGGTAGGTAAGTTTGAGAAACTGGCTCGAGATACACTTTTTGTTATATTCCATGGAATGCTCTTAACATCCCGATAGCAATGAATATCTTAAAGTGGACCTATCATGCTATATTTGAATCATATAGTGTAGGACCATACCTATATAAGGCATATTTATACTTTTTTTTTTGGAAAATACCAAACAGATCATGCATTTTAGCCATGCCTCATTTTGCTCAATTTGACAATTTCTAGCTCTGTTTTTGCAAGGGCTGATTCTGTGAGAACAGCACCATCTACTGGCCTGGCATATGTACTACAGCGTCTCCAGCGCTTTCGAACGGCAATGGCCGTGGCTGTCTCCTCCTGATTGGTGGAGTTGGCCCAATAGCCGTAGCGCCACTGTCCTGATGTCAGGACAGTGTTCAAATCTGGATCAGTTTTTATCAGATCCGTTGCAGCCCCTTTTTTTAGAGATTTGGGTATGGAGGAAAATAAAGAGGGTTGTGTTTTCTGACACTTGGTGAGTTCCCTGGAACACCGGGGACACATATTCATGTAGAAAAGACGTACAAAAGTGCATTTTGCATGATAGGTCCCCTTTAAGTGCTTTGACAACAAATCCATAAAAAAAGGTCATCTGTGGAAGCCGTAATACTGTAAAAAGCACGACCAATCATTTGAGCCGGCCCGGCTAAAGTAACTGGATGGCCTACCTGCCTGTCAGCCTTCCATCTGTGCACAAACTTATCTCGTGCCCTCATTGGTCATGTGCGCGTTCGTGTGTGTTGGAGGAGGGGCTCTGTAAGGAAGTGACAGATTTTTTCCGGTTGTGTATTTTCAAATTCTAGCACACTCGAGCTGGTTTCTCCAAAATTACCTACCCCACCTTTAATTGACCACTTAGGCGTATGAAACACTCACAAAAAAAAACAACGGGAAGAAGCAAAGAAACTGGGAATTGTACCCAGCAGGGGTGTTTTAAAATGTTCAAACTCTTCTCCTTCTGAGCCCTGAATGTGCATTTATGTTTTAAACAGGCTTGGGGAGTAACAGATTACATTTAAGCGATATGTAATACAAAAGTTACCAGAGGACACACTTTAAATACCTTGGTTTGTTATTTTCCAAGGTTACATTGTTATGTTGTCTTACAGAACACACTGCTAATCAACCAATGTTATCTTTGTGTTTTGTGCAGGAGGACAGAGAGGAGGTTCATCAACAGGCCTGAATACTGAACAGGTGAGACAAGAATAAGACTTTTCACATCTTTTTATATTATCTTGCTTCTCTAATAACCCCATTGTGTCCCTCAAGAGATGGTGTGCTTTCAGACACTTGGCCAGAACTTTTTTTTCTGTTTACTTATTTATTTATTTATGTTTCCCAGAGAACTAGATAAAGGCTTTCTTTGTGCCCCAGATTCTGTATGTGCTGAACAGTTGAAAAACGAACTTGCTCTCTGTTGCCTCTAAATAAGTGATCTTATACTCTACTTTAAAGAGTCCTCTCCTGCTGATGTTCAGGTGTATATCAGTATGTAGTGTCTCTACTTTAAAGAGTCCTCTCCTGCTGATGTTCAGGTGTATATCAGTATGTAGTGTCTCTACTTTAAAGAGTCCTCTCCTGCTGATGTTCAGGTGTATATCAGTGTGTAGTGTCTCTACTTTAAAGAGTCCTCTCCTGCTGATGTTTAGGTGTATATCAGTGTGTAGTGTCTCTACTTTAAAGAGTCCTCTCCTGCTGATGTTCAGGTGTATATCAGCATGTAGTGTCTCTACTGTGACATGTCTCCTTGTTTTTCTGTTGTGTAATGAGTATAACAGTTAGTATCCTCTCAGACAAAGCCCTCCTGCTTTTCTTTCTGTCATATACAATTCCCATAAAACCAGTTAATTAAACCAGAGTTGCTGTGTCAACACATAGCATCGCAGGGCTGTAACCTAATTATTTGGCTATTAAAACGCATAAATGCACTTTATGTGTGTCTTGTGTGAAACCTTGCAGTGTCAGTTAGTGTGTGTGTGTGTGTGTGTGTGTGTGTGTGTGTGTGTGTGTGTGTGAGTGTGTGTGTGTGTGTGTGGAGTGAGTGTAAACACATGGCTGATAAAAAGCATACAGGAAGGAAGGACTGATAAAACCACTGATACAGGAAGTAGTTCAGCTGTGATAATAAAGCAGTTATGGAACTGTGCTGATGTTTATCACAAACAGCCTTCAGTACAATGGCAGCCTGGATATTAATATTAAACAGTTTATTTTTAGCAACGTTATCCTATCTGGGAAGTCTCTGCTGAGCTGGTTGAATTTGAGCTTTTGTTGTAGCCCAAAATAAACCGAATTACTTTTAAAAATACATAATTTTACATTGAATACAAAGTTGTCCATTGTGCCTTTGTTTTAAAAAAAAAACTTTTATACAATGGAAAAATAAGGTTTTATAGCAAGAATATTCCACGTTGTTCCAATTTAGGTGTAGAAAAAGGTATAATTATCTTCCCATTTTGTATATTTCTTCATATCCAGTTGATTTCTCCCCCTAAAAACACGTTTTAGAGACACTTCTTCCTCCCACCTTCCTGTGGGAGCTGTACAGGAACCCTCCGTTTATTTTGCGAGAGGAAGTATTTGTGTATTTATTTGTGTGTGTGGGTGTTTGTGCGTCTCAGAGGGGAGCTGCAGCTGTGAGGGCTGAAAGAAAAATTGATCTCAACTTGAAAAACATACACTAACAAAGACATCGCCTGTCAGTGTTAAGGTCAGAAAACCAGGAAGAGTCTCACTTGTAAAGTAAAAAGTACCTGGAATTGGAAATTATTATTATCTACACTGGTTATATACCTGAAATAACAAAAATTAAGAAGCCCTATTATGTTTTTGGGGGGTTTTCCCTTCCCTGTAGTGTGTTCTATAGGTTTTTTTGAGTGCATGTCAATGGGCTGCAAACGCTAACATTCCAAAGTTAAGGAACATAATGACATCATTATATAACACTCACGCTTCTATTGGCTAGCGCTCAAACACATTGTACGTCAGGGCTATTCAATTAGTTTGGAATGGGGGCCGGTTGATGAAAATGATCCAAAGCAAGGGGCCGGGAAAAAGATAGCTTAAAATATGAGCAATCATATTTAAGAGCTTCAGATACAGTAAATACTACAACAGCATAGTGGAGTGCATATATTGTGTTTAATTCAATCAAACAACATAGCCCCAAGGCCTTTATAGATCTAAATGGCAAGTTCAGAACTCAGTAGGCCTACATGTTTCATTTGATTTCATTTAGGTGAAATGATCTAATCATTCACGCAGAGATGCAATCAATGACAGGAGTTGTCACTACAGTGTAGTAGGTGGGTTCGAAACCCGAGCCCGTCGAAGTTTTCAGGCATTGTCTACCCCTCTATCTCTCAATGTAACACCCTCTCTGGAATAAAGGCACTATGGCACAAAAAAAAAAAATTAAAAAAAAATCTTAAAAAAAAAAAATTGATGACTTTTTAACATTATACTCAAAGGGCCAGTAAATATCACCCCGGGGCCGGATTTGGCCCGCGGGCCGCCAATTGAATAGCCCTGTTGTACGTGATAGACTAAGGGGGCGGGACATCTGGAAACGTTTGACCAATCACAACAGACAGCTATCCAATCAGAGCAGACTGGGCTCTGGTTTCAGACAGAGGGTCAGTTGGTAACATTATATACAACACAATTAGCCATTTAATTTAGAGGTTTTAAGCAAAAATGTTGATAAAAAATGACAAATAAACATATTTTTAAGATCATTTTCAAGGAAAAATGTCCAACATCGCTTGTTTTCTACTAAACTGTGAGGATTAAACAACTACTTTAAAGACTTTATGGGCATGTTCCACTATTTGAGTATTCATTTTCGTCTGAGCAACCAATAGATCAAGTAGATTTACCAACAATTAAAGCTATGGGTATTTGCGGCCATGTTTCATACATTAAACTTATCTTCATGTGCATTTTTTGTACACAACCGATGCGTATTTATACAATATATAAGCTACTAAGTGTCCTTTGCAATTTTATGCACAGTGCATACTTGACAGGTCGGACTTCTCAACTTCCCCCTTCTCTTTTCCATAATATATACTGGATAGAGTCTGAATATTGTATCATATTTTATATATAATTCAATATGTCATTGAATATTGCATGAAGACGATTTATTTGAATTCAGACCCTGTAATGCTGCAGGTGTCCGGGAAAGAATAGAGAATAAAAACATCAAGACTGGACAAAGATTGAGAATCATAACGCTGACGGGAGAGATAAACGTTGAAGTAGATATTGTAAACATGTAAAGACTCTTTTTATGATTTGAATATACCCGATTGTTCAATGACAGGTTGATTATGTTGGCCTCAATGTGACCGTCATGACATCTCAATGTGCTTCTTCAACAAAAAAAGTGATCCGTGTCTCTTATCTCGCCTCCTTTTATGATATCCCAGCATTCAGTTGGGTACAGCGTGTGATGAGAGAATCAGTTTGCTTTGAACATGGTTGAATGCAGCGCTGATGAAAGCTCACGCTGATAATAGCTTTTTCATTATGTCCTTAGCCGGGGTTTGGCATTTCATTTTGTGTTGCAGAGTTTCTCATTCTCGCTGCTCTGGCTGTGTTCCAGAGTCTTTTTAAATGGTTGTGTGTTTGGGAATATTATATTTTATGTGTTGCGTCTCTGCTCGATTAAGCTAAATGGAGATTCTGGTGGGAGTGCGGGGTTGTGTTCGGTCCTAAATATAGACGTTAGCGATTTTAGAAAAGTCAAAATGGATGCAGATTATATTTTACCCTGTAACCCCATGTGGCTTTTTAAGATTGTATGTCATGATTTTTTTAACAGGCACATTTCCACTAATAGGCAGATTCATGTCAGAAGAATTCGATGATAGAGATTAAAAAAAATTCAGAGAAAATTGTATTCTATTTTTTTTCATGTTCTGACGTTTTCTCAGAATTTATTTCTTTCAGAACTCCGACTTTTTTCGGAATTTTCTGACTTTTTTCCCCAAAAATCTGATTTATTTCAGAATTCAGACCTTTTTGAGAATTCTGACTTTTTTTCACGATTTTGATTTTTTTCTTCAGAATCCTGACTTTTTCAAAATGTTTATTTTATTTATTTATAACTTTATTCAATGTTCTCACAATTTGTCAGATTTGCAAAATTCAGACTTTTTTCAATATTCTCACAATTTTTTTTTTTTTTCAGATCCTCACATTTTCAGAATTGTGACTTTTTTCAGAAAAGTCAGATTTTTTTTTCAGAATTCAGACTTTTTCACAATTTTTATTTAATTCCCTGGATCCTCAGGGAAAGCTGCATTTCCCCGATGCAGTGCTAACATTAATCTGAATTACAACATCACACTGGACTGGAGAAGTCTTTGTAAAATGGGCCCATTGAGAACAGGATATGAAGTCAAACATTAATCACACAACAAACGTCTTTTTGTTTGTTTTGGTTTGAGGGCAGGGAGGAATCAGGTTGAACCCTCCTCATTTTGTTTTTCTAAGGAATTCTTGGAATGCTACGTCAAGGACATTTGGGAAAATTCTCAGAAGTCGTATTTGTTGGAGATATTTGCAAACTTGTTGGAGGAAATATAAATCATTTTTATCGACCCAAGTCACTTAAAGTTTGACAACATAATGGACAGTGATGGAAAAGTCCTACATGTGTTTCTGTCAACACACCCTTTAGTTGCGTCATATTGGAAGTGGTGGGATTTTGTTGACATGGTTGTTACGTTCCCTCCTAAACTAGGGGTACAAAGGGAAGTAACAAAATATAAAAATAACCCGGAGGAATGAAAAAGAGAGGAAACTGATTTGGCAAACTTAGTAGATAATGTTGAATTACTTGAAAAGGAAGAAGCCAATCTACAAAGCAAACTTAAGATAAACTAAGAACAACTTTCTCCTAAAAGAAAGTGACTGAAGTACTCTTTAAACTGGAGCACTTCTTGTGATTCTTTGGGAGTGTTGATGATTGACCGGTTCATTACCATCCTTCCTCCTCCTCCTCCTCTCAGACTCTCCGGAGGAATATCCATCATTTTGAGCAAAACCAGATGTGTTTGGCCTCCACCTCTGCAGCCATCCATCAGATAGGGTGGATGTTTTGAGGAATGTTGCATTAAGTTGTAATTCCTCAAAAGCAGTCGTCTTCTGTTGGTGGGAAAGTTTCAAAAACTACACTTTAGATCCTTTAGTTTCTCCCTCCCACTGCAGCTTTACTGTAGTTTCAGGCTTTTATGGTTATTTTAATGTTTTGTTTTCAAATGTAGACATTATTTACTTGTTTTCACATTGTTTTGGGCTGCAGGTTTTTTTTTTCTTCACGAAACTGTGTCTGAGGGCTTCTTAACATTTAAAAACCTATTATGGAGTGTCCACACAGCAGCGTTAAAAAAATCTTGGAGGTGGGCGTATCTGAAGCTTGGGGATTTTTTGCGAGCAACGTCACCAACAACCAATCACATGAATCTCCCGCCCCCGACATACGAAGCAAAAAATCCCGAAGTAAACTGGATATAAACTCCCCAAACAGGCGAAGACCTACCACTGTCTCTGCCACCTCCCTCCATGCCTGGCTCCTCCGGTTTGTATCCCGGTAGGTAAATAGGGACTGGTCATAAAGCACCGGGTGATTCCCTACAGCTATAATTAATTTCTCCTCCATTTTTTGGAATATGAGGAAATGACCTGCGGTATGTCTCTCCCAGCTTACACGCGGTTTGATTGGCTAGCGCTTGAACTGTCAGATTTGCATACACGGGATTTGATTGGCTGACGCTTCCACCGCAGCTTCAAAAGTTGAACATTGCTCAACTTTGAATCCTGAAAATCCTGAAAATCTCCGCTCTGCACAATGCAGTTCGGCGCAAAGTGACGTCACCCCATTCAAAGTGAATGGGCAGAAGCGTTAGAAGATTTTTTTAACGCTGCTGTGTGCACGCTCCGTTAATGTGTCCTACCAGCTTAACGGGAAGAAACTCAGCTAACTGACGATACGACCCATTTTTACCGAAACAAAACACAAGCCTTACAAGAAGCGTCTAACGCACTTAGCACAGAACTCACGGTAGAAATACTTATCGGATCTGCACAAACAAGATATTAGCTAGCAAGCTGAGATTCCACAGATTCTAGGGGTATAAGTATCATCACTGAGCGATCAAAACTCGCGGCAGGGGAAGACATCACACGACGTAGCTTTACGGAGCAAAATCGGGAAATATGTCTTACCTTTTAATGTTTCTGATCAAAAGTTGTGTTCAATGGCATTAAAACGATAAAAATGCTGCTGAAGGTTAATCCAATGTGTCTGTGTCACTTTGAAATGATTACTGATAATCCATCACCATATTTATGTCAATAACGGAGATTTCATATTAGCTGCTACGAGAGTGTATGACAGCTTCTGGTTTGGGCTTTCTGGCTACGCATCACTCATTCACCAATGGGTAATGTTTAGATGGATTTAGGAACTTCCCCTCGATTCTATTGGCTCTAACGGTTAGAAAGAGATGTCAATCATCAAAATCGACCAATGGGTTCCAGAGAAACGGCAAATCCACCCAAATGACCCCAGAAGTGGGTTTTTCTTTTTCTAAATCTCTCTAAAAAGGTCACATTTCACTTGTTTTGCATCAATGTTGATACAGGGTACTTATTATATGTTATAGTTTGGATTCCTAAAGCTTTTAGTCTACCATCCCATCATTCAAGGGTGGTTTTCACTATAAGTAATTTAACTTAACTTTTTGGACTTACACTATAATTTACATTTTTTTACTATGTTCAATCTGAATTTACTTTAAAATAAAAACATCTATATTGATTCTGACTTTTCTACATCCAACTCACAGGTTTATCATTACTTTGAGAATAAAGATTATTAATTTACCCCTTTTAGAAGTGAAGTTATTGTCATTTGTTCTGGGAATGTCATTTTCGAGCCTGAGGCCTGAAAAACAGGCTCAGGGCTAAACAAGTGGATGTGGTGCCAGTCAACCTTTCCTTGTTGCCAGATAATGCTGCAAAGATCCCAAATATTAGCAAGTCCACGCTTGTCAAATGTGACGATTTGCAGCTTTTCAATTACAACATTTTGTGGACTCTTGTTTGGAAACTTTTTAGGGATTTTCAAGATGCCACTTTGTGCTTTTAGGACACGGCCATTGTTGTCGGAGTCTAAATGCACAACAAAACCTAGGAGTCAGGTTTTATTTGGCAGCTCTCTGTTATGAATGTGTGGAATTAAGTGGAGCCGGGGCAGGTATTCAGTCAAGCTTCTCCGGGGAAATAAAGGAATATCACTACACTTGTTTCTAGATAATGTAACACCATAAATCCTTAGATATGGAGAGAGAATTGGGAGTGGAAGAAGGTGAGACATCGGGGGATAAAGGGAGGCAAAAAGCGTGAACATAAGATATAAATGTCCTCTTTAATGCTTCCACATATTTGGTTTTGGTCGGTGTATCTCAGATTTGTCAGCCCCCTCATTCCCTCCTCTCTTCCTCTCTGTAAACAATGAAATTCCTCCGCCATGGATCCGTTTAGTTTCCACTACATTTCGTCTCCGTGGCCTGACCGATATATAGAGCCAGAGTCAACACTTCCTGTCAGACTGTTAAACAAACGGCTCCGTTAAACTCCAAACCCTTCATCTCTTTCCCCCTCAATCATTTGAAATCTACTCATTCCTCACACCTTCGACGGGGGTCTGTGATCTCATTTATGTGACGAATAACTCAAATTATTGATAAAAACAAGCGAAAGCGAGCATGTTTCTCCTGTTTCAGCTACGTAGCATTAGCTCCCTGTATCTTTAAGTGTTGGTTTTGAAATCCTTTTACTAGTTTACAAAGTTCTGGCACCTTCTTAAATCACTGATTCTCTGTTGTTTAAGGTCCTCTTCAGCACGCTCTGTTTTAAAACCTCTATTTTGTATCTATTTGTGTGTGTTTTCCTAATTAGCAGTGGTTTGATCCCTCAGAGCCACCGTACATTACCCTCATGAACCCAGACACAGAGCAGCAGTTTCACAAAGTTCAAAACAGTTCAGAGAGGGATTTACCCAGCATGCCATTGGCCTCATAACAAACTGATTAACTGTGTGTGTGTGTGTGTGTGTGTGTGTGTGTGTGTGTGTGTGTGTGTGTGTGTGTGTGTGTGTGTGTGTGTGTGTGTGTGTGTGTGTGTGTGTGTGTGTGTGTGTGTGTGTGTGTGTGTGTGTGTGTGTGTGTGTGTGTGTGTGTGTGTGTGTGTGTGTGTGTGTGTGTGTGTGTGTGTGTGTGTGTGTGTGTGTGTGTGTGTGTGTGTGTGTGTGTGTGTGTGTGTGTGTGTGTGTGTGTGTGTGTGTGTGTGTGTGTGTGTGTGTGTGTGTGTGTGTGTGTGTGTGTAGGTCCAGTCTGAGGACAGAGTGATGAAACGGAGAGGTTTTGTTTGGGAAAATGGGTCAGGAGGAAATTCAGGGTGTGTTTGCAAATTGTGTGTGATGTGTCACAGCTGAGACCGTGTTGTCAACAATGTGGGAATTTGCTCTTTATGTGTGTGTGTTGACTGTGCATAACTTAATTCCATAGGGAAGCCAAAGCAACAACGCCTCCATTTCCTGTCCTAATTGCTTAAAATCACACACACACACACACACACACACACACACACACACACACACACACACACACACTCACACAATCCTGTTTAAGAAGGACTTTTGCAGATAGTTTAGGGAGTTGCATAGTTTCACATTTATTATTTATTTTTGACATAATAGCCTATTTATCATTTTTACCATACTTGTTAAAACCTTCCTTATTTCTTTATTTCTCCCTAGATGACATTTATATATATATTATCCTCCTCTTTTTACATATCTTTCTTTTCCTTTAGCTTTGGAAAAAAATGCCCCAAAATGTTATTTTCTATTAGCTAGTGCTCCAATTGGCTAGCGCTCCAACACATAGTACGTGATAGGCTAAGGGGGCGGGACATCTCTAAGCGGTTGACCAATCACAACAGAGCCGACCAGCTAACCAATCAGAGCAGACTGGGCTCTGGTTTCAGACAGAGGGTGAAAAAAGGTGCTGCAGCACAGACAGTATGAGAAAATAAAGAGCTTTCTGAACATCAAAGCATGGAGACATGTCCCAGGAGAGACACTACATGAGGTTAATGTGTCCTCTTTAAATTCTCTTATTAACCCAGCGTGCTCGATGAACCCTGGAACAGACGCCATCACTCAGGATATTATTTACACCGCTGCCTCTTTGTTTTACAGCAGGTCAAACTGCCTGCTGCCACAGAGTTTACTGACCTGGACATAAATCCGTCACAATCCACACACCTGTGGCTAGCTAAAGGGTTGGAAACAGGACACTAGTGTGTGTGTGTGTGTGTGTGTGTGTGTGTGTGTGTGTGTGTGTGTGTGTGTGTGTGTGTGTGTGTGTGTGTGTGTGTGTGTGTGTGTGTGTGTGGTGTGTGTGTGTGTGTGTGTGTGTGTGTGTGTGTGTGTGTGTGTGTGTGTGTGTGTGTGTGTGTGTGTGTGTGTGTGTGTGTGTGTGTGTGTGTGTGTGTGTGTGTGTGTGTGTGTGTGTGTGTGTGTGTGTGTGTGTGTGTGTGTGTGTGTGTGTGTGTGTGTGTGTGTGTGTGTGTGTGTGTGTGTTGGGCAGACAGAGATCAATCTGTCCCCGCTGTGTGTGTCTGTCCACCGTCTGCCTCACTTTTATATCAAATCTGTCAAAATAAGAAGAGAAATCAGGTTTTTTCTACTTATAAAACACATCATATATTTAGATTTTACCTGTAAAAATTGGTTATTCTTCAAATTAATATATAATAACCTTCTCTGTTTACTGACTCACAGCCAGTTCATGAGTCTTATTATTATTCTGTGGCTATGAAAGAGGGAGAGGAGAATACACGATAACGTCTGAATAATAATAATAAAACTCTGCGGCCTCACATAGAAACATCACTCAGAGTATTTCCTTTTTTAATATAGTTGTCAAATAACTCTATACACACTAATCTCCCATTTTAAGTTATACTCATTTTGACTTCTAGTGTCACTTTGGCCTCTATTTTCAATATTTATACAACCCAAATAAATGGAGAAGCTGATCAGCAGATTAATCAAAAATGCACATATTAATTATTTACATAAATACATTTGAGAATTCATTATTATTCATGATTTAAAATGATCTAATAATTTAACATACTTTATAACAGTCTTAGCTTCTGCCATTTCTATACTTGTAATCCTACATTTCCCTGTGTATAGTTAAAAACCTCAATTTCACTAACATTTGATATAGATTACCTGATAAGTAACATACATAATTCATGGCTTTTACTATACCCACGTTCCTCTCAAATTAAATCCATTTCCTTTGAGTGTGTAACCATATGTTTTCATATCCACTAACATCATCTTCAGTCTTTTTTTATTACATTATAACAATATAACTGCACAGTAATAGTCGTCGTCGCCCCTGAATCCCACATGATGAATATTTAGCGTCTCTTTTCACGCTTCTTCCTGATGATGGAAGGACACGTTGTGAGGAGTGATGCTTCACCATCTGGATGTTTAGATGTTTGGATGTTAGAGACTCCAACACACTCATATAAAACACACACACACACACACACACACACACACACACACACGCATATGGTTCTTTGAGATAGAGCGAGACAGAGCACTGAGGGCCTCCACACTGTCAGAAGTGCTGCCAAACTAACTTCAACACACACACACACACACACACACACACACACACACACACACACACACACACACACACACACACACACACACACACACACACTGTCTCGCCTCACTAACTGCTTTGCTGCTTGTTTCCATGAAAACTAAAAGAGAGACCATTTGTTGATGTTCTGCAGGAATCTGAGTTGGTGTAAAGTAACCGAGTACATTTTCTGGAGGATGCATTTAAACTTAACTTGAGTATTTTTTATTTTATGCACATTTGTAGTACTCCAGTACATCTCCGAGGTCAATATTGTCCTTTAAACTTGTTTGTGTTTTTGCAGATGCATCTTTGCAAATCTTTTTTTGGCACAAGTCAACACACAGGTTGTAGATTTCTTCATACAAATAATATTGAGACAAATCTGTCTACATATAAATTGTGTGAAAAACGTTGTGTGGAAAATATTTGAAATATGTCAAAAAACTTAAAAGGGACCTATCATGCAAAATGCACTTTTTGATGTCTTGTATACATAAAGATGTGTCCCCGGTGTGTCAGGGAACTCACGCAGCGTCAGAAAATAAAACCTTCTCTCTTTTCCTCCGTACCCAAATCTCTAAAAACGGGGAACAACGGAGCTGATCCAGATTTGCGTCCGATATGACGTAATATCTGAAATGTGGACCCACGTTCCTATCAGAAACGTTGCTATCAGAAACAATGCCCGACTGTTTTGGACGTAATATGGTCGGTGTTTACATTAGCATCGCTAACACTCAGAGCTAACCTGTACTGGAGAGCATGTGTGTGAAGAAGCAGGAAATAAAAAGGAACTCACCTTGTGGTATAACCGGCAAGAGAGAAAGCCTTTGAGCTCCATACTGTTTCAGAAACAATCCTTGATAATCCATGATATGGCGTTTCATCACGGCAGTATTTAGTTTAGACAGTAGCTGCCGGGTCCCGCATGAGCTCAGACCCCTCCTTTTTTATTTAAAAAATCATCACTTTTGAAACAGGAAGTGAAATAGAGGGATATGAGGCATGGCTAGAATGTAGGGCTGTGCAATTAATCGTATTTTAATCGCAATTACGATTTTGGCCTGCCACAATTACGAAAACAACATAATCGAAAAAAACAATTATTTAGCTTTGCTAGGTTGTGACCGTGCACTGCAACATATTTGATCTCATTAATTTTAGTCTAATTTATTTGTATTTATCATATTTATATATGTTTAGTAGCTTGTGGAAGTGCGCTCCAAAATATTTGTTGATCTTGTTTATTGGTATTTATTATTTTGATATTATTTATTTAAATGTTCATTTATTTTTGTATTGGTTTTTCAGTTAAATTATACGTTCAGGGTAATCAACAGTTAAAGGTGGGGTAGGTAAGTTTGAGAAACCGGCCCGAGATACACTTGTTGTTATATTCCATGGAATACTCTTAACATCCCGATAGCAATGAATATCTGAAGTGCTTTGACAAAAAATCCATAGAAAAATATCATCTGTGGAAGCTGTAGTACTGTAAAAAGCACGACCAATCATCTGAGCCGGCCCGGCTAAAATAACTGGATGGCCTACCTGCCTGTCAGCCTTCCATCTGTGCACAAACTCATCTCGTGCCCTCATTGGTCATGTGCGCGTTCGTGTGTGTTGGAGGAGGGGCTCTGTAAGGAAGTGGCAGATTTTCTCCGGTTGTGTATTTTCAAATTCTAGCGATCTCGAGCTGGTTTCTCAAACTTACCTACCCTACCTTTAAAAAGATACTGTTCAAATTATTATTTGTATTTGTTTTAAAGTTCAATAAATTGAAGTCAATGAATAATCGTATTTAATAATCGTGATATCAATTATTGACCCAAATAATCATGATTATGATTTTTGCCATAATCGCACAGCCCTACAGTGGACTCCTACAATCCTGGACGATATGGAAGAAGACATGTTTTTCTGAAGAATGACTCAAAAATAAAGAGTCAATGAAGCATACATAAAAATAACATGTTTTTCTGTAGGTAAATTGTCCTTGACAACAAATCCACTTGTGTTGGGTCTATTGATGACTTAAAGGTCCCATGTCATGGCCATTTCTACTGATCATAATTCCATTGTTGAGGTCTACTAGAATAGATTTACATTGTTCAATGTTCCAAACTCACATTGGTTTCTCATACAGCATCTCTGTATAGTATGTGTATTCACTCTCTGTCCTAAACGCCTTTTTGGAGCTCCTGCCCCCCCCCACCCTCCCTATGAACCCACTGTGCTCTGATTGGTCAGCTCGCCCACTCTGATGAGTCCACCACCGTTACAGCGGAACATTGAACAGTGATTATGTATTACAATGGCGTTAGTTAGCAACCAGGAAATGACACCAGTAATGACAAACAGATGACTGCGTGGGGTCTGGGTGCCGTGTTGGCGGGACGTTGCGGGGCTCGCTGCTCCGCCCTTTGAGGCTCGAGGAGCGGACAGTGTGAGCTGGATTACTGGTGTCGTTTCCTGGTTGCTGCGAGACAGCGAGACACCGAGGAACTCAGCCTGAGCACATACAGTACACTCACAACCAGGCTGATCGCCACACACTCACAGCCTGAGAAAAGATAAGGCTGAGTGAGTGTGTGTGTGTGAGGAGCTCCACGGATTGGTCCATTTGGTCGTCGTTACGTCACTTAGACCAGGAAGAAAAAGAGAAATCTCCACCGAGGCGTTCTGGGGCAGCATAGACAGGTCTTCTCTGTGTTAGAGTTTTACTCGCTACAGGGTGTACTTTGAGGGTTTGTGACTCTGCAGACCGTTTACATGCAGAAAAACCTTCATAACACACAAGGGGACGGGTAATAACCAGAAAAGCATGTCATGGGACCTTTAAGTAATTTTTTTTCTCCCATTTTATTGACATTTTCACACCTTTTTGTTTCCTTGTGTCTCATTTTGGTAACTTATTATGGCTGTTTGCGGTTATTACAAGTATCATTATGGTAATGTTTTCACTCTTTTTGGTCACTTTGTCTTTCGTTGAGGTCATTTTTAGTCTCATCCTAGTGATATGTGTCTCTTTTAGAATAGAAATGATTCTGTTTTACTTGTATATAGTTAACCTCTCTTGCATTAGTCTTGCAACATTCTCTTGCATTAATTTATGTTCTACTCTGAACATAAATTGTGAATTTTAAATAATTTAACTACCGAATATTTGAACACAAAACTATAAAATAATTGTTATTTATCAAGATCTAGCCATTTATGAAATAGCTTTCTTAATAGTTATGTTTTAGTGATGTTCAAGATCATTAAACAGGACTTCAATTGTTAGTATAACCTTAAGAAATGAATTGCACATAATAATTCCCATGGAGCTGTGAGCACTTAGACAATTATGTGACGCTTTTCCACTCATTCTTCCAGTTCTCCGTTTTCCTGTGTTGAAATGGACCAGCTGTGAAGGTGGGGGCGGGGCTTTTATACGCGAGTAGTGAAAACACTTCCGGTAGTCTGCTCTCATGTATCCTCCCTTTCGTCTCCTCCCTCACCCCTCCTCGACTCCTCCGTGTGCATTTCAAGTATTGGGACGTCCTTCAACATGGCGTGTCTTGATCGATTTGAGTCGGGGAGGGGTATTGAGATGAGCCTCATGTCATTATAGAATGTTGGCAGTGTTCCGATGACATCAGATGTTCCAAGTGCTTTTATCTGCTCGTGACATCATCGTGACATCACAGGTCATTCCAAAATAGTTAGCAAATAGGACCCAGGCTCTGAGTCAGCACAAACAACTTTTCTTCAGAGTGACCGGACACATCTTCAGCAGAGACACACCAGTGACAGACTTCATCCACACACAAAGCAAGGAAATATTCTACCTGCTAAAGATGGAGCGAGGGAGAACCCATAGGATGGCCCTGGGCCCCCACACCGTGCAGAACTCACACAGAGAGCAGAACAATATGCTCAAGCACGAGCCTGCTAACAGTTTTGATGCTAACTCAAGGCTCAGCAGAGCACTGGAGGAGGCTAAACGAGAGCTGGCTCGTCAGAAGTGCGTCAACCAAGAGATCCTCAACAGCAAGAAGGAGGCACAGGAAGAACTGGACCAGACTACATTGCAGTTAGGTCAGGAGAAATCCCTCAAGCTGATGCACACCAAGAGAAGTAGGTCTATGCATAAAGAGCTGGACAGGCTGAAGAGGAGCTGTAACCAAGACGACGTCAGCAGCTCCAGGATTGCAGCTATCCAGAGCAATTGTCTCAGGGAGAAGAAGAAGACGGTTCTTCGGGAGGATTTTGAGGAGCTCAAAGTGGCGCATATTGTCACTCAAGCTAAGCTCTCAAAAGAGCTGCAGTTTGAGAAAGACAAGAGCGCAGCTCTTCAGCGAGAAGTTGAACAGCTGAGACGTTCCTCACCAAGCTCCCAGATGAAGAGGCAGAGCCCGAAGATACAGTGGACTAGGGCTGTGCAATTAATCGTATTTTAATCGCAATTACGATTTTGGCCTGCCACAATTACGAAAACAACATAATCGAAAAAAACTATTATTTAGCTTTGCTAGGTTGTGACAGTGCACTGCAACATATTTGATCTCATTAATTTTAGTCTAATTTATTTGTATTTATCATATTTATATATGTTTAGTAGCTTGTGGAAGTGCGCTCCAAAATATTTGTTGATCTTGTTTATTGGTATTTATTATTTTGATATTATTTATTTAAATGTTCATTTATTTTTGTATTGGTTTTTCAGTTGAATTATACGTTCAGGGAAATCAACAGTTAAAGGTGGGGTAGGTAAGTTTGAGAAACCGGCTCGAGATACACTTTTTGTTATATTCCATGGAATGCTCTTAACACCCCGATAGCAATGAATATCTGAAGTGCTTTGACAAAAAATCCATAAAAAAAAGTCATCTGTGGAAGCCGTAGTACTGTAAAAAGCACGACCAATCATCTGAGCCGGCCCGGCTAAAATAACTGGATGGCCTACCTGCCTGTCAGCCTTCCATCTGTGCACAAACTTATCTCGTGCCCTCATTGGTCATGTGTGCGTTCGTGTGTGTTAGAGGAGGGGCTCTGTAAGGAAGTGGCAGATTTTCTCCGGTTGTGTATTTTCAAATTCTAGCGATCTCGAGCTGGTTTCTCAAACTTACCTACCCCACCTTTAAAAAGATACTGTTCAAATTATTATTTGTATTTGTTTTAAAGTTCAATAAATTGAAGTCAATGAATAATCGTATTTAATAATCGTGATATCAATTATTGACCCAAATAATCGTGATTATGATTTTTGCAATAATCGCACAGCCCTACTAGAATGGGTGATCTGTTTGGTATTTTGAGCAAAACACTTCATAGACGTGTTTTTTATATATTTTCATATATCTGAGACCTATGCTATTGCCTAAAAATAGCATGATAGGTGACCTTTAAATTAAATATGTGAAAGAAAACTTCAGAAATCTTCAAAATATGTGAAAAATGTATTTTAAAGTGCAATGGTAATTGGTTAATGAGCCAACCGTAAAAAGAAAAAAGGACCTTAAACATCTACACGAGTAAGATGCCAAGAACGATGTGAAGAATCTCTGAAAAATGTTGTCTTTCGATGAAAAATAAACTTAAAAAAAATATTCAGAAAACATGTCAATTGTTTCTGATAATTAAAAAAGATATATGTGAACTACATCTGAAAAACATCTAAAGCCTTAAAATGCAACATTCACATTAATGCAGCATTATTATTCATCCAGAAAAACATATTTAATAATAAAACTGACAGGGAGCGTTTTACTGCACAATGAGTGCTCTCTTTATGTACGTTTTGCTAAATAATCTCTAACTTTGGGAAGCTTTTCATGCAAGACCTTTACTTAGTGGAGTATTTTGTATTAAATTAATTATCTGAATACATCTTTTCCCCTGATGAAATGAAATGTAAGATACCTGTGAGCTGTACCTCTGCAGCTCGTTCAGCGACTCACTCTCTCTGCTGATTATACTCTCCTTTATAGTTTCTTTCCTGTCTCATTATGAAGATTACTCTCCAAATTGATTCCTCCTTTATCTCCTTGGTTAAAAAGTCCCTTTATTTTCGAGCCTATAAGCATTAATGCTATCGTTATGAGAGGAAAACTCCGTCTCGTATTATCACAAATGTCTTTTAGTTTAATTCATGCACTGATGAAAGGAGCTCCGGCTTTTTGTTATTCCAGGCGGTAATACGCTCTTCTCTCTCGGAGATAATACAAGATTTCTGGCCCTTTTTGTGAATTAATTACGTTTAATTAACATCACTGTTCTGGGAAAGAGGAGCCGGGTGTTCTCTGTGATCTACAGCGATTCTGCAGCATGAGTTTTATTAGTTTGTACTTTATATACATTATTATAATTACTTATTTAAAGGGGACCTATCTTGCAAAATGCACTTCCTCCGTACCCAAATCTCTAAAAACGGGGCTACAACGGAGCTGATCCAGATTTGCGTCCGATATGACGTAATATCTGAAATGTGGACCCACGGCCCTATCAGAAACGTTGCTATCAGAAACAATGCCCGACTGTTTTGGACGTAATATGGTCGGTGTTTACATTAGCATCGCTAACACTCAGAGCTAACCTGTACTGGAGAGCATGTGTGTGAAGAAGCAGGAAATAAAAAGGAACTCACCTTGTGGTATAACCGGCAAGAGAGAAAGCCTTTGAGCTCCATACTGTTTCAGAAACAATCCTTGATAATCCATGATATGGCGTTTCATCAGTATTTAGTTTAGACAGTAGCTGCCGGGTCCCGCATGAGCTCAGACCCCTCCTCAGCACTTTTGAAACAGGAAGTGAAATAGAGGGATATGAGGCATGGCTAGAATGGGTGATCTGTTTGGTATTTTGAGCAAAACACTTCATAGACATGTTTTTTTTATATATTTTTATATATCTGAGACCTATGCTATTGCCTAAAAATAGCATGATAGGTGACCTTTAACACTTCAACAATATATATTTCTCTGAAGTTCCTGAAACTTTCAGAGTCTCTTGACACACAGAGAGGACACATATTTATGTTTAAGAGACATTAAATTAGTGGATTTTGCATAAAAGGAGACCTTTAAGTTGCATTATGGCTAAGATTGACCATGTTTTAGGTCGAGTTTAGGTCGTTTTTGTTGTATTTTGCACACTGCATCACAACAAGAGCCAAGAGGTGTCTTTTTTTAACTTTATTTGGTGGTACTACAGTATAACTACTTTCACTTTTCTAAGAATAGCATCACAATAAACTTTAACGGCTGTGGGAAAACTAGTGGAAGATCAGCCGACAGAGTAATGTGAAGTATTCAAATATAAAAAGCAACACTGTCGTCTCCTGAAACATGATAGGTTGTGTTTCTTGTAATCTGAGAGAAACCCCTCGGGTCTTTTTTTCTCTTAGAGTTTTAACAAATCCAAGCTTTGTTTTTTAGATATCAGATTACCAAACGCTCCCAGCTCCAAATCAACAAATGTACCCAAAATAAAACTTGTTCTCTACTTCCATTATGAGTAGTATTTGTGAAACTTTATTCCACTATGTTTTGCAAGCAACAGCGTACATTTTAGTCTTTAATTAGTTATACAACCGTAGTTACAGATTCAGATGATAAGTTAAATAATAAATCAGGATGTATTTTCATAGATTAAGCTATCAGGCGCATAGTTGAATTAAGTCCACTTTTACAAGCTTTTCCAGTATTAATCTAACATAGGCTACTTATTTTACTAGTATTTTTGGTATTTTTAAGTATATTTTTATGCTTAATTGTATGTATAATAACTTAGGTGCAATTTGAAATGCAGAACTTTTATTTTGAGGTCGTTTTTACACATTTGTCTGACATATAAACCCCAAAACCCCTTCCAACCACCGTTCACCCAAACAGTTTTTTTTCAACTTTTGAAAACTTGTTCTTGTTTTTTTCCAGGACAGCGAGGTGTTTCATGTCATCAGAGATCAACCAGGCCTGAACGCTGAACAGGTAAGAAGATTTATTACAACTTCCTCTCACTTTTATTCTGAATTTCCCTCCAAAAAAACCTCTGAAGAATCGCTCCTTTCTTCACGTTTCTCTTGTGAAACTACTTTCTCTTTCTCCCCTTTCACATGCTATCATTTTTTCAGTCTGCCATTGCAAAGCATTGTGGGTTCCCATGAATGCCATCGGCTTTTTATTTTGGTGTGTGTGTGTGTGTTGTGGGGGGGGGGTGTGTGTGGTGTGGGGGGGTGTGGGTTGAAGGGGTTAATTGGCGGCTTCAGGCCGTTTTTTTAAAGAAATGAATTCTTGCTGAGACCCCCGCTGCCCTCACACACACTCCTCACATATCAGCCAATTACTGACACCCTACACACACCTTTCTCTCTCTCCTCGTTCTTATTATATTGCTTTCCAACTCCAAGAATGTTGTTTAGGCGGCATCAAGGGAACTTTAATAATCAAACACAACCAACATTAGGCAATATAGAAGTTTTTAAAAGGTCTCTATTCTGCTTTTTGGGGTTTTCCTTTCCCTTAAGATAAAGGAACATGAGCACAAGTATCTAAACTTAAAGGTCCCATGTCATGGCCATTTCTACTGATCATATTTCCATTGTTGAGGTCGACTAAAATAAATGTATATTGTGCAATTTTCCAAACTCACATTGGTTTCTCATACAGCATCTCTGCATAGTATGTGTATTCACTCTCTGTCCTAAATGGCTTGTTGGAGCTCCTGCCCCCCCCCTCCCTGTGAGCCCAGTGGCCGTCTGCGAGACAGCGAAACCTAGCGCGAAACACACACACACCCGCAGCCTGGCTGGGAGTTTGTGTGTGTGCCCAGGCTGAGTTCCGTGGTGTCTCGCTGTCTCGCCGACCCCACACCAGTGAGCCAGCTCACAGTGTCCCGCTTCCTCGCAGCAGCGAGCCTCGCAACGTCCCGCCGAGTGTGTGTGTGTGTTGAGGAAGTCCGCGGATTGGTCTAAAACGTAACGGCTCCGCGGACGTAACGTAACGGCTCATTTGAAGCAAACAATGGAAAAAGAGAAATCTCCAACGAGGCGTTCTGGGGCAGCATAGACAGGTCTTTTCTGTGTTAGAGTTTTACTCGCTACAGGGTGTACTTTGAGGGTTTTGTGACTCTGCAGACCGTTTTACATGCAGAAAAACCTTCATAACACACAAGGGGACGGGTAATAACCAGAAAAGCATGACATGGGACCTTTAACACTTAAAGCTCTTGTCTTCACTCACACACAAGGAACCTTAAATCATGTAGGATTTAAATGAAGCTTTCAGGTTATGTTGATGTCCACCTTTAAGGGATCAGAATAAAGCCTTTGGTCTTCAGAACAGATCAGGAACAACACGTCTGATCTGTGTCCACTTCTTCTCGTCTACTTCTTCTTGTCCACTCGGTGGCAATCCATCATTGTTCCTGGTTTCTTATTTAAAATGCAGAATCTGAGAGGGACCGAGCACATGAAAGTAGAGGAAAGTAAAAAAGGCGCTACCAAGATATTCTCTACTCCTCAGATGTCAATTAGCCCGTTGCGTGTTTCAGATAATCCACAGATTTTTGTCTCCCTGAGAAATTTGTGTTGTGGTTCCACTTGTTGTTGTTTTTGTCTGTTTGTCTGCCGGATTATGGAAAAAACGATTAGCCTGATTTAAATGAAACTTAGTCATTTGGTGTAGCACGAGCCAAGGAATAAGCCATTGCATTTTTTTGGAGTGGATCCAAATCACTGTGCCGATACACAGACTATTCTTCACTTGTCGCATTGTCAGAGGTTTGCCCCTGTTCAAATGTGCTTCTGGTTTATTGTGTGTTTAATAACCTATTTTGGTTTCTATTTTTTGGCTTTTCTTTACATATGTGTGCAGAGGCCTATCCCCCCCTTTATCCTGCAGCTTTCCTGTGAATTTAAATCCACATTAGATTCTGAAAAGGATGAGAACCGTTGCTCGATTGTCTCCTGAAACTCATCACAGCAGGGTGTAGTCAGTTCAGTGTGTTAACCACACCCTGCACTGATGTACTTTGTACATCGAGCCACAATACAAGAAACCATCCCAATACCACTTGTTTGCCATGAATACACGCTACGATATTAAACTGGGTGAAAGCTGCTTTTTAAGTACGTTGTTAAAGCTATGTTTACACTCAAGAGAAATGCATGTTTTTAATGGCTGCACCTTTTAAATCCAATGGGAAATCTTCTGCAATCGTTTGTGCATAATATCTAAACTGAAACCTTACGTTTTGTTGGAAACTGGGTTGGCCACTAGAATTTAAACTTAAAGTGGACCTCTCATGCTATATTTGAATAATATAGTGTAGGA
>NW_022987726.1:207500-209914 GCF_902827165.1 Trematomus bernacchii
CAAAGAAAACTGAAATGTGAAATGTGCTATATAACCAGCGACACTTTGTTCATGTCTTAATGGAGGTCGTGCTCACAGAGATGAGACTGCTGATGAGAACAAAGCCTCCTCTTCCTCTCTGCTTTACATTAGAGACAGAGAGTGTAGTCCACCTCCTTTACTCTGCAAGTGTTTTTCGCACTGAACCAATCAGAGCGCAGCTATCAGGGCGTCTCCTGGCGGTGAGATAATTAGAGACTCTTCTCAATCCAATCACGATTCAAAGGACATATCACACATATCACATTTACTCCTTGTTTTGTGCACGGACGAACACCTTCAGGCAGGAACACACTGATTCTTAGTCACTGGGAATACATGTTCTCCTGGTAGAGAAACACTCGTACTGGTTTTTAAGTGTAAAAGCATTTATAAGAGCCTGCCGATAATAAACAAATAGATAAAATAACTTTTGCACGTAGCATTTAGCAAGGTTTGGCTCACTGAAAGCTAATGTACCACTTTCTAAATGTACTTTTTGAAGGTTACTTTGGATAAAAGTGTCAGCTAATTGAAATATAATGTAAAGAAATGGGAAAAGAATTTACGGCATGATCAATTATTTCCACAATATTAGAATACAAATTGTGACAAAGACATATTTCAATAAAAAAAAAAGGTGGATTCAAGACTTTTTACTTTTGGATCTGTACCAGAATTACATTTTTACAGATGTTGCCTTTACTAATTGGATATGTCACAAGTCTATTATGCAATGTTGATGTCATTTCAATTATGCAACCCTAAATATGTTCCAAAGAACACTTATAAGAGGTAATGCATTGTTTACATGCTGCTGTAAAGAAACATATTCCCAAATTGGGATCAATAAAGTTAATCAAATCTAAATTGAAACCCACAAAACGTGTTAAAATTGCTAAAATGAGGATGGATATGTCTGGAATAAGACTTTTGCACACCATAACTAAATGCTTTACACCTTTTCTGATTCAAGCCGTCTCAAAAATGAGTCTCACCAGGAATGACATCACATGAGGGAAGTAACGAAAGTAACGAAAGCCTTTCATGGGGTTTTTAGGTGGTTACAAGCCTAAAAAGGTTGGATTGTTTTTATACGACATGGTGTCTCGAGGCTGATAAAACTGACTTTATGACCTGAGCGTTTTACTTTTACTGCGTACGAGAGATTTGACTGCTTTTTGTAGTTGTTAAAGATTTTTTAAGACTGTCTCAGGACCTGCAAATACGAGCACAAAAGAGGAGGAAGAGACGAGCGCTTGGAAAATGATTGCACAATGTTGGGAAATAAAGAGAGAAGAAACCCTGACGAGTCGCAGCAGAGAAACGGTTTAATTCAAAATGATGACAGTGAATGATTCAGGAGATCAGAAACGATCCCGGAGATTACAAATCCAGCCGGGAGCAAAATGTGAGGGTTAGGAGGAGAGGGAGGAAGAAACCTTTAGAAAACTTTCATTATCTTATTCACTCCCTCCTGAAGAAGCACTCTCTTGTTCACACACACCCACACACACCCAACACCGCACACGCACCACACACACACACACACACACACACACTCTCCCTCTTTCTCTCTTATACACGCACACGCACACACACACGCGCACACACACACACACACACTCTCCCTCTTTCTCTCTTATACACGCACACGCACACACACACACACACACACACACACACACACACACTCTCCCTCTTTCTCTCTTATATACACACACACACACACACCCTCTTTCTCTCTCACACACGCACACACACACACACACACACCCTCTTTCTCTCTCACACACGCACACACACACACACACACACCCTCTTTCTCTCTCACACACGCACACACACACACACACACACACACACACTCCCCCTCTTTCTCTCTTATACACACACACACACACACACACACACACACACACACACACCCTCTTTCTCTCTCACACACACACATACACACACACACACACACACCCACACACCCTCTTTCTCTCTCACACACACACATACACACACACACACACACACACACACACACACCCTCTTTCTCTCTTATACACACACACACACACACACACACACACACACACACACCCTCTTTCTCTCTCATACACACACCCACACACCCTCTTTCTCTCTCATACACACACACACACACACCCTCTTTCTCTCTCATACACACACACACACACACCCTCTTTCTCTCTCATGCACACACGCACACACACGCACACACACAGGATAATCTGTAGAGTATAATTGTATTCTCCTATTAAATCCACACTGATGCTTCCCAAGAATATCACACACACGCTGCCGGCATTCATGCTTCCTGATGAGAAACACACTCATTTGTCACACACACACACACACACCCACACACACACACACACACA
>NW_022987726.1:210037-227537 GCF_902827165.1 Trematomus bernacchii
CACACACACACACACACACACATACACATACACATACACACACACACACACACACACACCACACACACACACACACACAGCAGGAGTTAGAAAGGAAGTATGTATGTGTACATATTTGTATTTACAGTAGTGTCTCTACTGGGACATGTCTCCATGCTTTAATGTTCAAAAAGCTCTTTATTTTTCTCATACTGCCTGTGCTGCAGCACCTCTTTTCACCCTCTGTCTGAAACCAGAGCCCAGTCTGCTCTGATTGGTTAGCTGGCCGGCTCTGTTGTGATTGGTCAACCAGCTTAGAGATGTCCCGCCCCCTTTAGCCTATCACGTGCAATGTGTTGGAGCGCTAGCCAATAGGAGCGTGAGTGTTCTGTAGTGATGCCACTGTGTTCTGGAAGTAAACAAAGGAGTCTAATGGAGGAGTTTTTAACCCTTTCAATCGGAACTATAGGAACTATAAATGTATGAATTTGGCATCAGCAGTCGCCACGTCTAGTTTAAATACCTCAAATCTAAAGCATTCCTGGATATTTTTGCTGAGTTATCATGCTTTTTTTACTCTTCCTCTTCATCTGTTCTTCCTCTTCACATTTCTCTCATCACTCCCCCTCTCTCCCTCTCTCCCCCCTCCGGCCTGGATCAGGAGGATTACAAGGGTTTTGTGTTTCAGCAGCGAGAAAGATGAGGAGGAAAAAGAGAGATAAAGAGGGCATTTGAAAAGAGTTGGAGAGAGAGAGAGAGAGAGAGAGAGACGCGCGCACTTTTATCCCGTTTCCTTCACTTTCTCGTTCAACCCTACATTGCTACCCATAATGCAATGGGTTCAGGCATCTGTATACACACACACACACAGAGAGACACAGTATTGAGAGTGCCTCATTATGTCAGTCAAGTGTGTTCTTGGACTCTCTATTCATACAGCGGATAGGAAACAAGACACCAGACACACCTCTCACTGTTAGTCCACACACACACACACACACACACACACACACACACACACACACACACACACACACACACACACACACACACACACACACACACACACACACACACACACACACACACACACACACACACTCCAGGTGAATTAGCATTCTTCTGTCTCCTTCCCACTGTACTTCCAGACTGACTGACACCAGTGACAGAGAAGGAAAACATAATTAATTGGAAGCAAAAATGTGAAGTCGTGATCTGGGTTTTAAAAAATGGCATCTCGGTAGAAATATAGGATATAGTTGGGGGAATTAAAAGGGGAAAAATTCATTTTATAGATAAACATTTACCATTAAATATGTTTAAACTTGTAAAAAAAACTCCACTTAGGCTAATGGTGCATTCAGGTGCTCCTCCGATTGTCTGATTTTAGACTTGTCCGACTTGTTGAAGTAAAAAGCTAATGTTGGGCTATAAAGGAACTACAGCACGGTCACATGACTTCACGTCACCACCGCTAAGCTAAAGGAGGCTAATGTTGTGCTATAGAGAGGCGAAGTCCCTCCCTTTCCGGTGGACCTCTATGGGACCTTATTTCGGAAAAATTATGTATTGAAGTCAATGGCGAGAGAAAAGTTATCTTTCGATCCCGTTTGAATTGTGCCACGAATTACACATATGATGTTTGTCAATTTAAAAGATAATTTGGAAAGTAAAAAAAAAAAAAAAAATGTGCGACTTTTTGTCACACATTTTTGTGTGAAACGCTCAATGAACTACATCTCTGGTCTCGCACAACAACACACGTCACCAAGATGGCCGTCACTACTGTCTTGCCAAAAAAGGGATTGACTACCCTCACTATCACCACAATGAAACACGTCCAGAAGAATGTCATGCAAAGCTGCCTGCCTTCCTTTGATTCTCTCTGAACTGCCTGGTCTTTTTAATGTTTAATGTCAACCATTTGTGCAGATGGCATGAAGTAGAAAAGATCGCCGATGCTAATGTAGCGTTAGCGTTAGCATGTCTCCCCGGGGGCATCCGGGCTTAAACGGTGTATTATAGAATGATAACACCGGTGTGACGGTACTTCTCTCCCCATTGACTTCAATACATAATTTTTCCGAAATAAGGTCCCATGGGTCGGAAGTAGAAGGGCGGGACTTCGCCACTCTATAAAGGAACTACAGCACGGTCACATGACTTCACGTCACCACCGCTAAGCTAAAGGAGGCTAATGTTGTGCTATAAAGGAACTACAGCACGGTCACATGACTTCACATCACCACCGCTAAGCTAAAGGTGGCTAATGTTGGGCTATAAAGGAACCACAGCACGGTCACATGACTTCACGTCACCACCGTTAAGCTAAAGGTGGCTAATGTTGGGCTATAAAGGAACTACAGCATGGTCACATGACTTCACGTCACCACCGCTAAGCTAAAGGTGGCTAATGTTGGTCTATAGAGGAACTACAGCACGGTCACATGACTTCACGTCACCACCGCTAAGCTAAAGGAGGCTAATGTTGGGCTATAAAGGAACCACAGCACGGTCACATGACTTCACAAGAGCTTTTTGAACATTAAAGCATGGTAATGTGTCACAGTAGAGGCACACTATTTCCTCTTTAAGCAATAATAATAGGAGTTAAAGGGCCCATGTCATGGCCATTTCCACTGATCATAATTACATTGTTGAGGTATACTAAAATAGATTTATACTGTGCAATTTTCCAAACTCACATTGGTTTCGCATACAGCATCTCTGTCAAGCATGTGTATTCAGCAGTATTCACTTTCTCCACTAAACGACTCGTTGGAGCTCTTGCCCCCCCCCTCCCTGTGAGCCTAGTGTGCTCCGATTGGTCAGCTCGGCCACTCGTTCTGATTAGTCAACCACCAGAGAGGCTGCGCCCATGTCAGTGCTTTTCCCGGCTGCTCTCAGCGTAACATCAGTCTTATCATGGCGTCGGTACAGCGGTATATTTTATATACATATATATTTTTAACTGTTGTTATAGAAGAGTGTGACGGCCTCAGGGCCTTTGTCTTACGGTGGGGTGGAGCTGAAGAGGGTAATCAGTGCGATCACGGACACCTCCGTAGCCGGTGCTATTAATCCCAGCGGCCCGGAGTCTCTCTCCAAAGCGGCTGCAGAAGGACGAACTGAGCGACCCTCTCCCCTCGACCACCTGTCTCTCCATTTACTACAATAAATGTGCCGTGGTTTTGTAAACTCGTGTATGTCTCCTTGCCTTTCCGTTGTGGCCTACGAGCTACTCTCATAACAAAGAGTAAGTTATTTTTACCCGTTATAAACTACTACTGTTTGATGAGAAATCAAATCATGGTTTGCTATATATGAATTCAGGGAAGAAAGGATAGGCCTACTAAGTATTTCCATTAAACTTTATTTTTAGAAATGTACAAAATGAACATAAATATACATATATACACGGTATATCATCCATTCCTCCTCCTCGCATCTTGCCTGCGCACAGTCGGTGCGGTGCCTTTTAGCACCCTCAGTAGTAGTAGAATCCCTTCCCCGTCATGGATTGTCCGCCAGGATCTGGCTGGACGAAATCAAATGCAAATCACAAAATATTAGAGAAACTTAGTTGTTTTAGATTCGTTAGTAGTAGTTGTGTAATGAACAGCTTGCCTGCTAATATGCTAACCTAGCTTTGTTTACCTTGGTAGCTAACACGATATGAACGTTAGCTTGGAGGAAAGGCAACTATAATGCAGTGTAATAAAACTACTATGAACAAAAGCTAGTGGTTCATATTAGGCTAGCAATAACGTGTTTATAATTGCAATCGTATACGGGTATTCTGCTACGTTCGGTCATACAATGTAACTTGCATGAATACATTGTTTTGCGCTAGCATACAGCTAGCCTCGTTAGCTACATGCAGTATATGTACGGTCACAATGTACGGTAAATCACAGTACAGTATACTGTATGAGTATTCCGTGTGTGTGACTGCAGACATTCTCCTGCCATGACAAACATGTAAGGCCATCTGCTGACATTGTAGTTGATATATTTAAACGCTAGCAACGTAGCATCACAAAAATGTTTTTCTGACCGAAACTAGCTCTAGCTCCGTGTGTTAGATCGCTACGCCAGCTATAATGTAATTACGTTTCGCGACTGACCGGCAAATCACCCGGAGTATACTGTCAATAGGTATTTTGTGTGTGAATGCAGACATTCTCCTGCTATGAGATACATGTATGCAAGGCCATCTGCTGATATTAGAGTTGATATATGGAAACTCTAGCAACTTAGTTAGCACTGTGTCAATGGCTTAGCAGTCCAACACAGTTTACACATTTAAACAGTCTTGTTTGATAAATACACAAATAACAATGCAAACTTACAGGTTGTATACCCAGATCTTCCCCTGCTCCAAACGGTCCAAACAAGCTGTGCATATCCGGCCTCAAACTGGGCAATGTTTTGGAAGCTTTCGTCTGTGAAATGCCGGTTCTTCGAACCTCTGGAGGAGGAACACGACGCTGCTGGTGTGGCCATAGCTCTTCGGGATTGGTCCATTTCGTTCCGGGTACCGCATGACATCAGGCGGTACCCGGAACTAAATGGAAGACTCAAATGGGCAGTGACGTATCTCCAACGAGGCGTTTTGGGGAGGTATTTTCTGTGTTAGAGTTTTACTCGCTACAGGGTGTACTTTGAGGGTTTTGACTCTGCACACCGTTTACAAGCATAAAAACCTTCATAACACACAAGGGGACGGGTAATAACCGGAAAAGCATGACATGGGAGCTTTAAAACCAGCAGTGATGGAAAAAGTCCTTCTTTTAAACTATCGTACTCGTAGGTACATTTGCAGAAATAATGCTCCACATATTTATTATCCTGGTCTTTTTTTCTGCTAAAGCCACAGATTGGGCTGATTGGGTTTTCGGGTAAATACAATTTTTTTTATAACTAATCCTCGTGATGGATTCACTGTCTGGGCTGGATTAATATTTCCTGTCCATCTAATCCTGTTTGATTTAGTCCGAGGCAATAAACCATGCACCGAGCAGTTATTATTTTCCAGCTCAACATTTGCACTTTTTGTCCCAGTGAGTTAAACAAAGACGTGTTGTTCCTCCTGAAGTATTTTTGTAGCTCTGAAGAACTTTTCCGGACTTCTTGTTCTATGAAAAGTTACACAAATATCACACAGGCAGATAACACAGTGTACACATCTTGGGCATGTTTTAGCCACATCACCTCAGTAGTATTTTTCCAAAGTTACAGTTACCTAAGTATGTCAAAATACATTTACATGTTCTATTTTTAAGCATTTTTTAGGCAGACCACATCGTTAAAAAGTAGGTGGATGTTAAGAAATGTAACTTATTGTGTATATCTTAAGTTTTGGGGTAATTTCTGATAACATATTTTATACTTTTGGTAATTTCTTTGGTGGTAATTGACAATTCTTTGCACATTTTTAGATGCCTACTTTTATGCAAATCTAATGGATGTTACGTGATTTGAATATAATCAGTGGCGTATTAGGGAATGCACTTAGTTTTCGGACACAAAGACAGAAAAAAACAAGTGTATATTGTCAACAAAGGAAAGACTGAAGTCAGAGTAAATGGAGGAATAAAAGCCAAGAAAGGAGGAGAGTTATTCTTGGCTTCGAGTCAAATAGCCTACCACTGAACCCCCCCCCCCGTGTGTGTGTGTGTGTGTGTGTGTGTGTGTGTGTGTGTGTGTGTGTGTGTGTGTGTGTGTGTGTGTGTGTGTGTGTGTGTGTGGTGTGTGTGTGTGTGTGTGTGTGTGTGTGGTGTGTGTGTGTGTGTGTGTGTGTGTGTGTGTGTGTGTGTGTGTGTGTGTGTGTGTGTGTGTGTGTGTGTGTGTGTGTGTGTGTGTGTGTGTGTGTGTGTGTGTGTGTGTGTGTGTGTGTGTGTGTGTGTGTGTGTGTGTGTGTGTGTGTGTGTGTGTGTGTGTGTGTGTCCGCGAGGCACCGTGCCATGCCTCAGCGTGTTAATTATGTAAATTGGTCATTATAAACCCTTATGGGGGCCAGCATGAAACTGCCCACACCCACACACACACTGGAATAAAACTAGGGCAGTGGGTAAAGTAAACTTTTCTCTGGACCGTTTTAAGAAGAAACACTTCATCAGAAAGGTGTCAGTGTGGAATTTGGCAAATACAACTTATTAGAAAGTTTCCATCTGTCGCCAAAATCCCTTGAATCCTCATTAGAAGAAAAAAATCTGGATTTAAATCTGTGCTTTGTTGCTGTGGACAGTTTCACCTGTGACTTTCTCTCCACATTGTCTCACTGTCTGATGGAAAATGGAGCCATAATCACAGCAGACGTCGCCCAAAACCCAGATTTTGGAAATAGAAAATGGACACTACTGGGTTTGAAAGAAAAGACTGGAGCCGTCTTTAGTTGTGTTGCCAATATCCAGTGTTGGAAAGTATGTTAGAAACTTTTCTGGTGTATTTATATCTTCAAATATTTGACCCGATATGCTCTCTGGAAAGACAGATGTGTTTCCACTTTCTCCTGAACGTCTGTGCAGATGTTTTTCGACTGAAATACACACTTTTTAAAGTCTACTTCCATCTGGCGAGGAGTTATTGCAAATAAAACGTAGACCTTGGATGGTATCGTTGTAACTTATTTTATCATTACAGCATAATACAATGCGTTCATGTTCAAAAAGCTCTTTCTTTTTCAGTGGACTTCACAGTTTGTACAGAATATCAGTATGACAATACGACACCCTCTGTCCTTAGACCCTCACATCGTACAAGGAAAAACTTCCAGAGAAAAACCCACAGTTTAAAGGGAAACATGGGAGAAACCTCAGGGAGAGCATCAGAGGAGGGATCCCTCTCCCAGGACGGACAGACGTGCAATAGATGCCGTGTGTAAATTGAAAAGATAATACATTTTACAACATAGGTAGACCAAATGTTTGGAAATGCACGTGTCTATAATAAGAAGATGAATCCACGAGGATATCCATCCAGGACTTTTTCACCCTCTGTCTGAAATCAGAGCTGCTCTGATTGGTTAGCTGGCCGGCTCTGTTGTGATTGGTCAACTGCTTAGAGATGTCCCGCCCCTTAGCCTATCACGTACAATGTGTTGGAGCGCTAGCCAATAGAAGTGTGTGTGGAACATATGGATGTCACTATGTTCCTGAACTTTGGGATTTTAGCCTTTGCAGACCATTTACATGCTCTGAAACCTATATAAGATCAGAGATAAGATAAGAGACACTTTATTGATCCCAATTTGGGAAATGTTTGCAACAGCAGCATAAAAAACAACAAAACAAGGCATTGCACATAAGTAGAATTAAAGTGTAGAAATAAAAAATTCTAGAATTTAAACAATTTAAAAAGTAGAAAATATACAGTAGGCTGTGAAGATAACAAATCTATAAACTCTGACAATAAAACACGATTAAAGGGTTTTAGACACAATGTGAAGCAGGATATTATTTAAATTAAGAGTGTAGGGAATGGAATATTACATTTAAAACATATATAAAGCCAGAGTTGGGAAGTAGTGTACAAATACTTCGTTACTGTACTTAAGTACATGTTTCTGGTATCAGAACTTTACTCCACTACTTATTTTTCTGACGACTTTGTACTTTTACTTCTTACATTTTGAACACAAATACCTGTACTTTCTACTTCTTACATTTTGAACACAAATACCTGTACTTTCTACTTCTTACATGTTGAACACAAATACCTGTACTTTCTACTTCTTACATGTTGAACACAAATACCTGTACTTTCTACTTCTTACATTTTGAACACAAATACCTGTACTTTCTACTTCTTACATGTTGAACACAAATACCTGTACTTTCTACTTCTTACATGTTGAACACAAATACCTGTACTTTCTACTTCTTACATTTTGAACTCAAATACCTGTACTTTCTACTTCTTACATGTTGAACCCAAATACCTGTACTTTCTACTTCTTACATGTTGAACACAAATACCTGTACTTTCTACTTCTTACATGTTGAACCCAAATACCTGTACTTTCTACTTCTCACATTTCCCAAACAGGCTGGTTCCTTTAGTTTGAATGTGTGTTTGGTGGCGTGATCATTATTATTTAGAGTCATTGCGTGCCTATTGATTTGAACACGATCCGTGTATCCATCATTTCCTGGTCTTCTCTAAAGAAGAGGGACCAATGAAAACGTTGTCATGTTGCCGTTGTTCAGCATGGAAACATTCATTAGCTAACAATGACATTATTGTTCTATTAATATAAAGGGAGGTCAGGTACTCTTTAAAACAGCTGCTAGTTATGGGTACTTTTTACTGAAGTACATTTCAAGGCCCTCTTTACTTTTACTTGAGGAAAGAAGTTTAGTCAGTACTTCTACTTTCACCAGAGTATTTTAAACACGAGTATGTGTACTTCTACTTGAGTAAAGGATGTGTGTACTTCTGCCCTCTCTGTATAAAGCACTACAGGGAAGTAAAACCCCAACCAAAGCATAAATAGGGCCTCTTTAAGTATTTCATTTTCAGTTCTCCGTGCCTGATGTTGAGCACTGCAGGTGACTGTACAGAGAGGAAGTGATCGCTGACAGATCGTTCATCAGGACACAGTTTCAGATCTGGAATCAGCACGGGGCTAATCACTTCTCTATTTGCTCAGCCTATAGTCCATAACTAAAGACAACAGCTTAAGGAAGCTCTCTTGCAACACACTAAACATTTCTTCTCTCATTTGACTTTGCTTTATTCACAAAAACACTTTGGACACTTTACTACTTTCGCTGTCACTACAATTAGCCACGAGCTAAAGCTAGTTAGCATCCCACACACTTTTCCTTCAGTTTATATCCTTACGTTCTTGCGTCTAGAGTCAAATTTAGATGCGTCTCGGACTCGATTTGTGCTGCCCTGATCCTCCCTTGAGTCCTCAGGCTTTCAAATGTTCCTAAAACGTCATTATTTTCAACAAAAAAGGCTGAATTCGGCTCCGCAGAGTTATGTACCTTTTTAAGTTTCCAATCCTCAAACATATTGAACCTATTATCTAATTTCTTCTCTTTATCTGACATTTGTCGATGTTTTAGACTTCTATCAATCCTTTTGAAGTACTCTGAATAACTTTGTTCTCAAATTTTACTTTGCTTTACTCAAAGAAATGTGTATATTTGCATCTACTACAATGAGCCATCGATACAAACCAGACACAAGCTAACGCTACTTAGCATCACACACTTTTCCTTTAGTTTCTGTCCTTATTCCCCTCGTTTCTGAGTCATAACATTACATTCATTTTATGATTTCAATGCCTCTTTGACTCGATGTCATCCCTTGAGTCCTCCAGCTTTCAGAATTTTTAAGGAGCTTTAATCAAGATAGTAATTGGGAGATTAAAACGTAATTATTGTGAGCAGAAAAAGCAGAGTTTGGCTGAATTTATCAGTGTTTTGTAACTCAAATATCTAAGTATTTCTCACACTTTTCATCTTATTTCTTCTCTTTTTCCAACATATGTCCGTCAATCAGACTTCTCTCAATCTTTTCCGGTACTTCTTCCTCTTTTGAATTTATTATTATCCGTGTCTTTTTCCATCTGTCTCTTCCTCGCCCGGCTGTCAGACGACTGAAGTGATAAGAAATGGCAGCCGTATCAGAAGAGCAGATTGTGTGTGTGTGTGTGTGTGTGTGTGTGTGAGAGAGAGAGAGAGTGTGTGTGGCAGCTCTAGCTGTCATTTTGTCATTTTGAAGACGTTTGTCTCGAATCCCCGTAGAGTCTTTTCAGAGCCAGCTGATGGAGACGGACAGAGAGAAAGAAAAATAGAGACAAAGAGACAAAACGCTCACAAAAGAGACTTTTATTCATGTCAGAAATGTCAAACGGCGGTTTTCATGCACAGAAAGCCCCCTGCTGAGTCTCACACAGCCTCTTAAAAACCTTTCAACTCTCAAATATAATAAAAACAACATTTATTAAACATTGAATCAACATTAAAACAGATTATAACCTCCTTTTTTCCGCCATCCTCGGGGAAAATTAACTTCTACTTGTGTTATTTTGAGGTTCAACAGAGCAAGATGTTGCATATTTGTAGGAGTAGAAGAAGAAAGAGGGGGGGGGGGGGGGAGGATTAAGCGTTTTTAATTAAAAAATCTCACCCATCAAGTCAAATCAATCGGATCCCTGCAGAGCGGGTTTAATGGAAGTCAGAAGAATAATCTGCTGCAGGAAAAAAACTTTAATTTCAATAAAAACGGCTTGAGCTTCTCATTAACGAGACAAGATGGGAAATAGCTTTTTAAATGCACATTTGTTTTCTTGATTACCTGATTTCCTCTCAAATATGTCAACACATTATGTTATAAATCATCTCGCAGGGCGTCAGTGTGTTGTGTTTCACTTCCTGCTGCTGTGATTAAGTGTCAGCACACATTTTAGTTTATTTAAGATTGTGTTTTAAATCAATCAATCAATGTTTATTTATATAGCCCAATCTCACAAATGTTACATTTGTCTCAGTGGACTTCACAGTGTGTACAGAATATCAGTATGACAATACGACACCCTCTGTCCTTAGACCCTCACATCGTACAAGGAAACACTTCCAGAGAAAAACCCCACAGTTTAAAGGGGAACATGGGAGAAACCTCGGACAGACGTGCAATAGATGCCGTGTGTAAATCGAAGAGATAATACATTTACAGCATAGGTAGACCAAATGTTTGGAAATGCATGTGTCTATAATAAGAAGATGAATCCACGAGGATGTCAACAATCCTGTGGGAGCCATCAGGGAAGTAGGATGATGAGAGTCAGACAGGACCACAGTGACAGGTTCAGCCACGACTCGAAGTCCAGGACTCAGATCAGGACTCAGGATAGAGGATCCAGGACACAGGACCGCAGCAACAGGATCAGCCACGACTCAGGATCCCGGCGTAGATATAGACACCACAAATACATTTGGGGACGCTGGGTTATTGGGAACATGAGAGTACACAGGTACAGACAGAGAGAAGGAAGAAGTAAGGTGTCCCCCGACAGTCTAAGCCTATAGCAGCTAAACTAGGGTCTGAATCTAATCAGCCCTAACTATAAGCTTTATCAAAAAGGAAGGTCTTAAGCGCACTCTTAAAAACGGATAGGCTGTCTGCCGCCCGAACACAAACTGGAAGCTGATTCCACAAAAGTGGAGCTTGATAAGAAAAGGCTCTGGCTCCCATTGTACTTTACTCTAGGAACAACCAACAACCCTGCATTCTTGGAACGCAATGCCCTAGCAGGACAGTAGGGTATAATGAGTTCTTTAAGGTAAGATGGCGCCTGCCCATTAAGGGCTTTGTAGGCGAGAAGAAGAATTTTAAATCACATTATCATGTTGTGTTAGTATTTGCTTATGCATCTTCTAGTCTGGACCCATTGTCTTGATGCAATCAGGTAGTTGTGACCATTGTTTGGGGGGAAATCAGGATCATTTCAGTCAGATTCATTTGTTAAATTAGTGATTAAAGTGATCACAAAGTCCATGTTTGTTCCTACCTATCTTTGGTCATGAAGATGGGTCACCGACTCTGATAAGCGGTAGAAGATAGATGGATTAAAGTGATAGAAAAACAGAACCTGATGCAGGCTTTTTGGTGTTTTGAATTGTCCATAGATGAAGCCAAAATGTAGATTTACCAACTCTTATTGCTCATTCAGTCTGCATCATTGTGCAAGTGGGAATAACCTTTTTAAGAAATCAAATCGTGCCACATTTGGGGAATTTGCAAAGGTTGAGTGCAGATATTGGACCATTTCTGATGCTTTAATTAGAATTGTAAAGCTTCTGAGGCGGTATAGAAATACAATCTACATGTAGAAATCTATAAAGAGTGTCCATGTGGGTGGATTTCAAAGCTGGGATTTCATCTGACTTATCTATCACCTTCTTATCCCTAATTCCCATCTCTGAGACTCGCGAAGGAAACCTGTGTGTGTGAAGAACAGAGGAAGAAGAAGAATAAAGGGCACAGGTAGGAAACGAGCTGAAATTAAAGCAGAGAAGAAGAGCGAGGTGACGGGGAGTAAATTAAATTAAAACACCTCGGGGATCGGAGATGAAAGCGATACACAGGCTGTACTTTATTAAAAAATCACATGTGAGCTTCACCTTCGATATGATGGATGATCCTGTTTGATGGATTGGGAATTTATTGAGTTGTTTTTTTTCTACGGTTCAACGGCTGTCGCTGGTTATTTGATTTTCTCAGAGTAGCCACTGTTCTGTCCTGCAGAAAAAGTTGTTTTTGAACCCATATGTCCTTTTATCTCCTCTAAATGTAGGGTTTTCCCATTCAAACTGCAGCATCACTTTGGAAAATGTGTTTGGAGTGGATATCCATTTGTGTTTTGATACAGTAAGCTCCTTTTTATTGTTAAAGGGGACATATTACGCACATTTTTAATATATCAGTATTTAGTGTCTCTACTTTAAAGAGTCCTCTCTTGCTGATGTTCAGGTGTATATCAGTATGTAGTGTCTCTACTTTAAAGAGTCCTCTCCTGCTGATGTTCAGGTGTATATCAGTATGTAGTGTCTCTACTTTAAAGAGTCCTCTCCTGCTGATGTTCAGGTGTATATCAGTATGTAGTGTCTCTACTTTAAAGAGTCCTCTCCTGTTGATATTCAGGTGTATATCAGTATGTAGTGTCTCTACTTTAAAGAGTCCTCTCCTGCTGATGTTCAGGTGTATATCAGTATGTAGTGTCTCTACTTTAAAGAGTCCTCTCCTGTTGATGTTCAGGTGTATATCAGTATGTAGTGTCTCTACTTTAAAGAGTCCTCTCCTGCTGATGTTCAGGTGTATATCAGTATGTAGTGTCTCTACTTTAAAGAGTCCTCTCCTGCTGATGTTCAGGTGTATATCAGTAGGTAGTGTCTCTACTTTAAAGAGTCCTCTCCTGCTGATGTTCAGGTGTATATCAGTATTTAGTGTCTCTACTTTAAAGAGTCCTCTCCTGCTGATGTTCAGGTGTATATCAGTATGTAGTGTCTCTACTTTAAAGAGTCCTCTCCTGCTGATGTTCAGGTGTATATCAGTATGTAGTGTCTCTACTTTAAAGAGTCCTCTCCTGCTGATGTTCAGGTGTATATCAGTATGTAGTGTCTCTACTTTAAAGAGTCCTCTCCTGCTGATGTTCAGGTGTATATCAGTATGTAGTGTCTCTACTTTAAAGAGTCCTCTCCTGCTGATGTTCAGGTGTATATCAGTATGTAGTGTCTCTACTTTAAAGAGTCCTCTCCTGCTGATGTTCAGGTGTATATCAGTATTTAGTGTCTCTACTTTAAAGAGTCCTCTCCTGCTGATGTTCAGGTGTATATCAGTATGTAGTGTCTCTACTTTAAAGAGTCCTCTCCTGCTGATGTTCAGGTGTATATCAGTATGTAGTGTCTCTACTTTAAAGAGTCCTCTCCTGCTGATGTTCAGGTGTATATCAGTAGGTAGTGTCTCTACTTTAAAGAGTCCTCTCCTGCTGATGTTCAGGTGTATATCAGTATGTAGTGTCTCTACTTTAAAGAGTCCTCTCCTGCTGATGTTCAGGTGTATATCAGTATTTAGTGTCTCTACTTTAAAGAGTCCTCTCCTGCTGATGTTCAGGTGTATATCAGTATGTAGTGTCTCTACTTTAAAGAGTCCTCTCCTGCTGATGTTCAGGTGTATATCAGTATGTAGTGTCTCTACTTTAAAGAGTCCTCTCCTGCTGATGTTCAGGTGTATATCAGTATGTAGTGTCTCTACTTTAAAGAGTCCTCTCCTGCTGATGTTCAGGTGTATATCAGTATGTAGTGTCTCTACTTTAAAGAGTCCTCTCCTGCTGATGTTCAGGTGTATATCAGTATGTAGTGTCTCTACTTTAAAGAGTCGTCTCCTGCTGATGTTCAGGTGTATATCAGTATTTAGTGTCTCTACTTTAAAGAGTCCTCTCCTGCTGATGTTCAGGTGTATATCAGTATGTAGTGTCTCTACTTTAAAGAGTCCTCTCCTGCTGATGTTCAGGTGTATATCAGTATTTAGTGTCTCTACTTTAAAGAGTCCTCTCCTGCTGATGTTCAGGTGTATATCAGTATGTAGTGTCTCTACTTTAAAGAGTCCTCTCCTGCTGATGTTCAGGTGTATATCAGTATGTAGTGTCTCTACTTTAAAGAGTCCTCTCCTGCTGATGTTCAGGTGTATATCAGTATGTAGTGTCTCTACTTTAAAGAGTCCTCTCCTGCTGATGTTCAGGTGTATATCAGTATGTAGTGTCTCTACTTTAAAGAGTCCTCTCCTGCTGATGTTCAGGTGTATATCAGTATGTAGTGTCTCTACTTTAAAGAGTCGTCTCCTGCTGATGTTCAGGTGTATATCAGTATTTAGTGTCTCTACTTTAAAGAGTCCTCTCCTGCTGATGTTCAGGTGTATATCAGTATGTAGTGTCTCTACTTTAAAGAGTCCTCTCCTGCTGATGTTCAGGTGTATATCAGTATGTAGTGTCTCTACTTTAAAGAGTCCTCTCCTGCTGATGTTCAGGTGTATATCAGTATGTAGTGTCTCTACTTTAAAGAGTCCTCTCCTGCTGATGTTCAGGTGTATATCAGTATGTAGTGTCTCTACTTTAAAGAGTCCTCTCCTGCTGATGTTCAGGTGTATATCAGTATGTAGTGTCTCTACTTTAAAGAGTCCTCTCCTGCTGATGTTCAGGTGTATATCAGTATGTAGTGTCTCTACTTTAAAGAGTCCTCTCCTGCTGATGTTCAGGTGTATATCAGTATGTAGTGTCTCTACTTTAAAGCGTCCTCTCCTGCTGATGTTCAGGTGTATATCAGTATGTAGTGTCTCTACTTTAAAGAGTCCTCTCCTGCTGATGTTCAGGTGTATATCAGTATGTAGTGTCTCTACTTTAAAGAGTCCTCTCCTGCTGATGTTCAGGTGTATATCAGTATGTAGTGTCTCTACTTTAAAGAGTCCTCTCCTGCTGATGTTCAGGTGTATATCAGTATGTAGTGTCTCTACTTTAAAGAGTCCTCTCCTGCTGATGTTCAGGTGTATATCAGTATGTAGTGTCTCTACTTTAAAGAGTCCTCTCCTGCTGATGTTCAGGTGTATATCAGTATGTAGTGTCTCTACTTTAAAGAGTCCTCTCCTGCTGATGTTCAGGTGTATATCAGTATGTAGTGTCTCTACTTTAAAGAGTCCTCTCCTGCTGATGTTCAGGTGTATATCAGTATGTAGTGTCCTCTACTTTAAAGAGTCCTCTCCTGCTGATGTTCAGGTGTATATCAGTATGTAGTGTCTCTACTTTAAAGAGTCCTCTCCTGCTGATGTTCAGGTGTATATCAGTATGTAGTGTCTCTACTTTAAAGAGTCCTCTCCTGCTGATGTCCAGGTGTATATCAGTATGTAGTGTCTCTACTTTAAAGAGTCCTCTCCTGCTGATGTCCAGGTGTATATCAGTATGTAATGTATGTGTTTGATAGATCAGATAGAGGCCCGAGACAATGACCAATCCTTCTCTCTCTCCCAATAGGACACACACAGTGATACACAGATAAAAAGTTCACATCACACACAGTCGATAGACACTTTGTTCTTTATAACTCTAGTGTTTTTGTAATTGCAAAGCGGCGATGATATAGATTTTATAAATGTATGATGCGGGCAGCAAAATGAATCAAAAGCTGAGAGTTTTGTTATTTTCTGTGCAGCTGGATTGTGTGTGTGTGTGTGTGTGTGTGTGTGTGTGTGTGTGTGTGTGTGTGTGTGTGTGTGTGTGTGTGTGTGTGTGTGTGTGTGTGTGTGTGTTGTGTGTGTGTGTGTGTGTGTGTGTGTGTGTGTGTGTGTGTGTGTGTGTGTGTGTGTGTGTGTGTGTGTGTGTGTGTGTGTGTGTGTGTGTGTGTGTGTGTGTGTGGTGTGTGTGTGGTGTGTGTGTGTTGTGTGTGTGTGTGTGTGTGTGTGTGTGTGTGTGTGTGTGTGTAAAAGAAGGACAATTGTCAATATTATTCACAAAAAGAGGTTTAAAAATAACGATGCTGTACTTTCATCAACTTAAATCAATTGACTATTTCCTCACTGAATTATTTACGTAATGTAATGTTGACAAAATGTTGTTTTAAGCGAAGATATTCAATTGAAAAAGGAGGAAAAGCTTGATATTGATCATTCCTTTACTACACGGGCACTTTTATATAATAGTAAACAACTATTCAATCCGAAGAGAACATTTAATATTTCATATGTATTGATCTAAAGGCCAGTGTGTTGTACTCCTTGTTATTAATTGCTTTGTTTACCTACACGTAACGAGGCAATTATCGAAGAAACTAATTAACCGAATGGATGAAATGAGTTGAAAGCATCCAAAAGGTAATGTGTGAATAGAATAGTCATTTAAATTTAAGAAAATGTCCTGACAAATAATGTTGTTGTACTTTTATGGGAGGACAATGATAAACATTGAATATTAAAGTTTAAAAAATCCCCAAAAAGTGAGTATATGAACCAATATAAAGGATTATAATTTAAAGGGGACCTATCATGCAAAATGCACTTTTTGATGTCTTTTATACATCAAGATGTTTCCCCGGTGTGTCAGGGAACTCACGCAGCGTCAGAAAACACAACCCTCTCTCTTTTCCTCCGTACCCAAATCTCTAAAAACGGGGAACAACAGAGCTGATCCAGATTTGCGTCCGATATGACGTAATATCTGAAATGTGGACCCACGGCCCTATCAGAAACGTTGCTATCAGAAACAATGCCCGACTGTTTTGGACGTAATATGGTCGGTGTTTACATTAGCATGGCTAACACTCAGAGCTAACCTGTACTGGAGAGCATGTGTGTGAAGAAGCAGGAAATAAAAAGGAACTCACCTTGTGGTATAACCGGCAAGAGAGAAAGCCTTTGAGCTCCATACTGTTTCAGAAACAATCCTTGATAATCCATGATATGGCGTTTCATCACGGCAGCATTTAGTTTAGACAGTAGCTGCCGGGTCCCGCATGAGCTCAGACCCCTCCTTTTTTATTTTTTAAAGCTTTATTCCCCAAATCAGCACTTTTGAAACAGGAAGTGAAATAGAGGGATATGAGGCATGGCTAGAATGGGTGATCTGTTTGGTATTTTGAGCAAAACACTTCATAGACATATTTTTTATATATTTGTATATATCTGAGACCTATGCTATTGCCTACAAATAGCATGATAGGTGACCTTTAATATGAAACAGAGAGTAGAATTAATAAAAAGCAGCTCTCTCCGGAGTGTGTTTCTGTGTGAGATATTATGTAATAGTCTATAAAATGAGGATAATACTAGATAACAATGTGCAGTAATAACAATAATGTGATATATATGAAATCCTTGGCAGGAAACTAATATCCAGCTGTTATCGCTGTGGAGGAGAAAGTTTTTATTAAAAGCCCGGCGGCACCTCGTGAATCTCACTCTATATTCAGCTGAAATCTCCTCAAAGCTGCGACTTCTGACTCCTGATTATTAAACAGATGCT
>NW_022987726.1:230037-302655 GCF_902827165.1 Trematomus bernacchii
TTCCATCACAGTGTACCTACAGGTTTATTTCTACTGTATATTATTAGTAAACTGTTGCATTTCTTGCTTATTTTTTTATATTATATATTATTTACCTGTATTAGCATAAAGCAAATAAACAAAATCCTGCCAAAACATAAACTTTTTTTTTAATAGAACAGGTTGTAAAAGGTGATATTCGTCTAAAAGTGAACATTTATTTGTCAAATATATTAAGTTTTGTGTTGATTCATAAACACACAGTCAAAAGATAGTTGTAAAGGTTTAAAATGTGAATATAATGATGAGGGTGAAATCAAATCAAGTTAAATCACTTTAAAGCTGTATTTATCTGCAATAATATCAGCCCTTTCACATCAGTGTCATAACAACATGTTAATATAAATAATATAACTTAAAGGGGACCTATCATGCAAAATGCACTTTTGTACGTCTTTTATACATGAATATGTGTCCCCGGTGTTCCAGGGAACTCACCAAGTGTCAGAAAACACAACCCTCTCTATTTTCCTCCATACCCAAATCTCTAAAAAAGGGGCTGCAACGGATCTGATAAAAACTGATCCAGATTTGAACACTGTCCTGACGTCAGGACGGTGGCGCTACGGCTATTGGGCCAACTCCACCAATCAGGAGGAGACAGTCACGGCCATTGCCGTTCGAAAGCGCTGGAGATGCTGTAGTACATATGCCAGGCCTCTAGATGGTGCTGTTCTCACAGAATCAGCTCTTGCAAAAACAGAGCTAAAAAATGTCAAATTGAGCAAAATGAGGCATGGCTAAAATGCATGATCTGTTTGGTATTTTGGAAAAAAAAAAGTATAAATATGCCTTATATAGGTATGGCCCTACACTATATTATTCAAATATAGCATGATAGGTCCACTTTAAATAGGACATCAAATGCTTATTCTCAGGTTCATATTTGTATGTTGTGCCTCTACTGTGACATGTCCACATGCTTGTATAGCCTTCACAGACCCTTCACAGACCCTTCACTGACCCTTCACTCAAACCTATAACACGCCACAGGAAAGAGAGAAACCCCAACAAGCAGAATAAGGCCTCTTTAAATTGAGTGTAATGAGGGTCCGATGTCCCCTTCCTCTATCTCTGCAGCTTTATGTGTTAGAAAGTATAAAAGCTGTCTCTCTTCATTCAGGCTTAGTTTCCTCTGTCCCAGAATGCACCTCTCAGGACTCTCTCAGTGACAGCGTGATCTGCCTCACACTGGGTGTTTCTCAATGTCGAGTAAAGCTGCTCCAGAGCCACTATTTCAAGCATACTACGTCATCGAGTGCCGCCGAAGGACTGTTCCAATCTCCAGCATACTTGGAAATCTACCGAGCCCGGCGTACTCCGTTTGGAGTCATTTCGAGGCTGCACATGAGTAGACTCTGCGGTCTTAAAATCCCCAGAATGCTTTGCGCACGGACCAATTTCCCCAAATCTGTGGCGGAAGATGTAAGGCGGGGCCTCTCATATGACGCACACCTGCACACTTGCTAGCCTGTTCCACTCTTCGTTTTCCAAATGCCAGGAAGCATTCTTGACTCGCTTCTGAAGCAAGATGCTCGGCAGACATGTGCTACCAAGCAAGCGTACTCGACATTGAGAAACACCCACTGAGTCTTCACTTCTGCTCCTTTATCTGCCAACAGCTCATAAATACACATTGATATGCACACCTCTTCTTTGTTGGTGTCTCTCACACACACACACACACACACACGCACACACGCACACACACACACTGAGTAAATGTGTGTGAGATGAAACACTGCAGGGTTATTTTGTCAGCAGATCCTCTGTACCCTTCCTCTTCCTCTCAGTTTGAGCTGCTGTTAAATTAATCATGTGTTGTTTTAAATAACAAAGCGTGTGAGGAATGACCCGATATTATTTAGTGTTCAAATAAAACGTTAAAAAAATAAGCTCTTAACCTCGACTAGATTGCCGTTTAGAGGCAGGATGGATTACATATTGACTGATTTAGTTTTTGTAGTATTAGAAGAAAATCAAAGTGTTATTTATTCCTAATAAATGCATCGAAAATTTCAAAGAAAAATATTGAATGAGCAGGAAAAAGGATATTGTTTATTAAGATTAAAAACTTGCATATAATACTTAAAATAATATTTAAAAAAATACATAATTCGCATTATGTGTGTGTGTGTGTGTGTGTGTGTGTGTGTGTGTGTGTGTGTGTGTGTGTGTGTGTGTGTGTGTGTGTGTGTGTGTGTGTGTGTGTGTGTGTGTGTGTGTGTGTGTGTGTGTGTGTGTGTGTGTGTGTGTGTGTGTGTGTGTGTGTGTGTGTGTGTGTGTGTGTGTGTCTCCAGTCAGTACCCGGTGCTGCTGTGAACATCAGGAACATCTGCTTCACACTGAGAGACACTTCCTGCTCCATAATTCATGTCGTTGTTGTTCAGTCTGTCTGCACCACTTCCTCCACACTCTCACTGCTTTCTTACAAATCGCACTTAATTGGAGAAGTGATACACCACCCATACTCCACTTTTCTCCTTTGTGTTGTATTTAAATTCACACTTTTAGCACAAAAACCTGCAAATAACATAAATCTGTCTCAGAAAATTAAACAAAGCAGGTTTAAAAATGATGAGATTCCTCTTTATATCTGGATTTATTGAAGTATTAGTGGATTACTTTACCACTATAGTAACAAATAGCATTCAATTAAAGGGGGATATATTCAAAAATGCCTGGATATCAAACTACATTAATCCCATTTCTAGCATGTAGTGCATCTACCGCTGGTTCTGCAGACAGCTCATTAGAAATCAATGCATTTGAATGATTTTACTGGAGGTCTAGGACAACTTTCCTAAAAGACAGCGGACACAAACCAAGTGACAAGCTTTAAAGACAGGAAACATGTTTAAACATCCCTGAATAATCCTGCGTCTCCGCTGCCATCTGCATGCGTCCTCACTTTTAAAAACACGGCTATAAAAAGGTATTTAAATCCAGAGATCTGAAAGCTGTGAGACAAAATGTGAATGTGATGCTGAGTCTTGTAGCTCTGCGTGATGCCCTCTTGTCAGTGCATGGAGGTGTTTGTATTTGGATCACAGACTAAAATAGATATGAACATGCACCCAGAGGAGATGTGATCAGAGCAGGAAGGCCGCAGTGTGTCGGGGAACATGCTTTAAAACACTGTGAGAAACACAGCTGTGCAGGTGACGGGTATATACTCTACAGGTGCAGAAACATCTGGTGTAACTGCTGCACTAAAACACGATTTATTCAGGGTGAAATGTAATCAAATATACCATTTATTTTGACTCAATCCCACATACACCATCAGTTAAGTTTTTAAATACATGTTTTAATTATATTAATATTTGTGTTTGATCCTTTTTTTGGGATATTTTACTCTTCCTATATAACTTCCTTTATATTTTTTATATATTTTTAAATATAGTCAATATTTTTTGATATTTTTCTTTAACTTGTAATGTTTTTATAAATATTTCTATTTCATCTGAATTTGTGTTTCATTTCTTATGTTTGTATAAATATCTTTTTTATTTCTGTTTTTTTAATAATTTTTTGGATATTTTTCTGTCAATTCCTATGTTTTCATTCATATTTTTTTTTATTCTTTAAATATATTGAATATTACTAGTTTTATCTTGTTATTGAACATTAATTTGGGATAATGTTAATGCACACCTCAGCTAAATAAACACCATAACCATCTAGTCTTTTTTAGACATTTGAATGAGCAAATGTTACCTATTATACTTCAAGTTTCATATGTGCAGATATCCTAATGAATTAGACGTACACACACACACACACACACACACACACACACACACACACACACACACACACACACACACACACACACACACACACACACACACACACACACACACACACTGTTGTTCATACACTGCCAACAGGTCAAAACCCCTCGAAATCTCAGAGAAGCCATTGTTGTGTCTGGATTTTAGTGTGTGTGTGTGTGTGTGTGTGTGTGTGTGTGGAGTTGGCATCCTGCAGCTTTCTGCCTGGGAGGGTTAGTTATCTGTGCTTTCATCAGAGGGGGAGGACGCTCTCTCTCTCTCTCTCTCTCTCTCTGGCTCTGTAATAAGGCTTCTTGCTCTAAATCCTTTAATCTGAGCAGGAATGAGGGGCTGTATCTCTTCGCTCCTCTGGCTGCAAAGAACAATCTCTCAGTCTTCCCTTCTGTCTGCACACACACACACACACACACACACACACACACACACACACACACACACACACACACACACACACACACACACACACACACACACACACACACACACTCTGAAACACACCCTTCCTTGTTAATTATCCTCTCCTCTGCTCTTGTCTCTGTTTATGTAAAGTTTGGACAGTGCTCACAAAACACACGAAGCTCCATGTGCTAATTATTTTTTCCACTTAAATCTATCCTCATATAATCTGCCCTTCAGTCTTATTTACAATCCAGTTCCTCCAGAATACCTCTTGGAAAGATGATATTAAGAGATTTTTAATTTCCATTCAGGACGTGAGGCGGTTAACGAGATATGTGCTAATCAGCGTGGTGTTCTGATTTAACTCATTATCTGGTGGCTTTGGGTAATGAGCACAGCATCTGCCTCCGGTGGCATTTAATAAACAAATATATCTGCATCTGCCATCAGAAATAAACCTATTTTAATCATGCATTTATGTTGCTTAATATTCAGATCCCAAAAGAGGAGGTAATTATTAATTAATGATAGCTTTCGTTAGAGTTCAAAATACTGGGGAAAGTTTGAATTAAAGGTTTATGATTACCAAACATAAGAAATAATTACGTTGTTTTTCTATTTCAAATCGCCCAGCTGTCAACATGTGCTCCAATTGAACAAGAAAAGGAACTTCCTGTTTACAGGTAATACAAAATAAAACTTCAAATTTCACAATAAAAGTCCTAAAATTAATAAAAAAAGGTCTGTTTTTAAGGGAGAATTTTTTTTTAAATATTAAAATAAATCTAAAGAAATTATAAAACAATATTAATCTAATACATTTAAATTTATAAAAGTATTCTTATTAAAACCCCAAAACCGTTTTTTCTTAAATGAGGAAAAATATAATGAAAATAAACAAAAAACGAATAATTGTATTTATTATTTTTATAAAGATTATGTATTTTTTAAAACACAGAATTAGGAAATAATAATTAAACTACTATTTAGAAAGTAAAATTAATTTAAAAAAAAGTCTGATTCAAGAAAAAGATATTCTAAGTCTAACTAACACTCTCCTGGTTAAGCAAATATTAAATAAAGTAAAATAAAATGACTTTCTGTCTCCAAACGGTAACTAAAACCAACATTTTTAGATCTGTAACCCGTTTTAAATAAAGTGACAGAACACCTGCCAGCTTTCTGATCTCTGTGTCTTTGGAATTCATGTTCTGTTTGCTTTTGTAATGACATCAGCAGGATCTGGAGTCTGTAGAGTCGACAGAAGACTTCAGTCCTGACTTCTGAAGGATTTAGAGATGAGTCTCAGCGAGCCGTCTGACTCCGACAGTTATCCTCTCAGGATCCTGCAAACAGGAAGCAGCAACAACATCTTTCATTACGGCACAAACTCTGAGAGAAACTCTGAGAGAAACTCTGAGAGAAACTCTGAGAGAAACTCTGAGAGAAACTCTGAGAGAAACTCTGAGAGAAACTCTGAGAGAAACTCTGAGAGAAACCCTGAGAGAAACCCTGAGAGAAACTCTGAGAGAAACTCTGAGAGAAACTCTGAGAGAAACTCTGAGAGAAACTCTGAGAGAAACCCTGAGAGAAACCCTGAGAGAAACCCTGAGAGAAACTCTGAGAGAAACTCTGAGAGAAACTCTGAGAGAAACTCTGAGAGAAACTCTGAGAGAAACTCTGAGAGAAACCCTGAGAGAAACCCTGAGAGAAACTCTGAGAGAAACTCTGAGAGAAACTCTGAGAGAAACTCTGAGAGAAACTCTGAGAGAAACTCTGAGAGAAACTCTGAGAGAAACCCTGAGAGAAACTCTGAGGGAAACTCTGAGAGAAACTCTGAGAGAAACTCTGAGAGAAACCCTGAGAGAAACTCTGAGAGAAACTCTGAGAGAAACTCTGAGAGAAAGAGGCACAGCGACGGCTCTTTAAAAGTTTTAGGTGTGAGAGATAATTAGAGGAGAGATGAGAACAACTCTCTGAAGTACAGTGCAATCTGCGAGAATAAATATGACAAAATAACATCCATTGTTACACTATTAGTTTATTATTATAGCCAAAAAACATGCAAATATTACACCCATACTACACCATTAGTATACTCTTATCACATATTTTTCTATAACCATATTATACCATTATTAAACCCAAATAATGCACAAATAACAACATTTTTACACCCGTATAGCAGCTTTATTACAACAAGGAAACACCTTAATTAAACCCATATTACACCATTATTGGACCTAAATAACATACAAATAACTCCAATATTACGCCCATCTTTTTCATAACCATATCACACAATTATAACACCCACAGAATACACTCATAATACACCATTATAACACCATAAGTACAAACAAATAACACCCATATTCCACCTTTGCTTACACTCATACTATACCGTCACTACACCGTTATTACGCCATAATTACACCTATATTTCAACATTTTATACACCAGTATTACACTATTATAACATCATTGTCACACCCAAATAACAGCAATATTACACTATTTTGATATCCATATTACACCGTTATTGCACCAATATTACATTCATGATACACATTGACACAATCTGTCATATGCTTTTCTCCCATAGCGAGACACACACACACACACACACACACACACACACACACACACACACACACTTGGAGACACACACACACACACACACACACGGATACACACACAGACACACACACACACACACCTCCTCAGTGTTAGCACCAGGAGAGAAAGTGGTTGTTAATCGCCCAAATGTCGAGGACACACACGCGCTAAATTACATCTGCATAACACAGGAATTAATCTGTGCATGAAATGGGATCTTCTTGTTCTTCTTCTCTTTGCTCCCTGTCTTCTACCTGAGCAGGAAACTTTTCCGTGCTTTGATGGAAAGTCATATTTATTTAAGGAGATTGATTTGCTTCCTCGCAGGCCGTCGGTGGATTGCACTTCATTTCATCGTGCTGCGAAAATAAATTTGCACTCGCTTGAGATCGGTAATCCATCACAGAGAACACTTCCATGCATTTAGTTTTTCATGTTTATATATAAAAAGTATTTCCCAGTTGCAATCAGTGGGAACACGGTGGTGCTAAAGACCACATGGTTCAATAGCTGCCTCAAAGCGTCTAATTTAGAAAAAGAAATAAACCCAGAGCAAAACCAAAGGCTAATTTGTCTAAATATGTTGTTTCTTATGTGAAAAATGATTATATTAGTCGGTGCAAAGCAGATTTCTTGGTGTTCTTGAATGCACCACGCCGAAAACATGTTTTCTGCTTTCTTTAAAACCTTTTTTGAACCACATTATTTAAGATATTTTCAATTCATCTACTAGTCTTTTGGTTAATAGGCCAAGCGGTGGTTTTACTTGTTTGCTTGATTGCCTGAAAACTGTCTAAAAGCCCAAAGATGTTTAATTTTGAGTTTAAAAAAATAGTTCATTTTATGGCCTTCATGCTTGAAATGGTCCTTATTTTGGCTAATTTATGCAAAAAAAACACCTTAAAGGTCCCATGTCATGGCCATTTCTACTGATCATATTTCCATTGTTGAGGTCTACTAGAATAGATTTATATTGTTCAATTTTCCAAAATCTCATTGGTTTCTCATACAGCATCTCTGTATAGCATGTGTATTCACTCTCTGTCCTAAACGGCTTGTTGGAGCTCCTGCCTCCCCCCTCCCTGTGAGCCCAGTGGCCGTCTGCGAGACAGCGAAACCCAGCCCGAAACACACACACACCCGCAGCCTGGCTGGGAGTTTGTGTGTGTGCTCAGGCTGAGTTCTGTGGTGTCTCGCTGTCTCGCCGACCCCACACCAGTGAGCCAGCTCACAGTGTCCCGCTCCTCGCAGCAACGAGCCTCGCAACGTCCCGCCGAGTGTGTGTGTGTGTGAGGAAGTCCGCGGATTGGTCCAAACGTAACGGCTCCGCGGACGTTACGTTACGTCACTATACCCGAAATACGTCACTATACCCAAGAAGTAAACAATGGAAAAAGAGAAATGTCCAGCGAGGCGTTCTGGGGCAGCAGAGACAGGTCTTTTCTGTGTTAGAGTTTTACTCGCTACAGGGTGTACTTTGAGGGTTAGTGACTCTGCAGACCGTTCACATGCATACAAACCTTCATAACACACAAGGGGACGGGTAATAACCAGAAAAGCATGACATGGGACCTTTAAGTAATCAGAAAGCTACAGACATGTTCTTGGAAATGATTGTCAGTAATGTGAAATTGTACTTGTAAAGCCTTGAATCTTGATTTTCTTTTTGGGGGTTATCTTGGTATTTGTGACCAGACATGACCATATTTGGAGTGAGGCAAACACCTTGTTACTTTACCTGGCCAAAAACCAACTAGCCAATAAGCTCAAAACTTTAAAATAGTGGCCAAAACACTAAACAGAAAGTATTTAAAATGTATTTTACCAACCATCTAGCTTGACCTTCTGAGCCCCTTTGGCTAGTTTGGCCAAAAAACATCAATAGAGCTTCAGATGTTGTGTTCCCTATGGACTAATGAGGGAAACTCTGTGCTGTGGCCCTAATGTCTGGCATGCAAATGGTGACACACAAGTTTTTCTGTTGGTCTTTTCAATAATACCAGTGGTTTTGTGTGTGTGGAACTGGTTAATGAGTTCCTGTACTTACTGCCCATTGAACCTTTGTCCTCACACAGTCAGTCCTCTGTCTCCTTTCAGTCTTTGTTTGTTTTCAGCTCGCTGTGTCCCCGCTGAGATGTTACCCACTGGTACTATACAGAGACGTGTGTGTGTGTGTGTGTGTGTGTGTGTGTGTGTGTGTGTGTGTGTGTGTGTGTGTGGTGTGTGTGTGTGTGTGTGTTGTGTGTGTGTGTGTGTGTGTGTGTGTGTGTGTGTGTGTGTGTGTGTGTGTGTGTGTGTGTGTGTGTGTTGTGTGTGTGTGTGTGTGTGTGTGTGTGTGTGTGTGTGTGTGTGTGTGTGTGTGTGTGTGTGTGTGTGTGTGTGTGTGTGTGTGTGTGTGTGTGTGTGTGTGTGTTCAGTCTGCCTCTCAGACCTTCTATCATCAGACTAATCCTCTACTCAAAGGTCGAGTTCATAGCGGGTCTTACCTTTGTCATCGTGTAATAATGTGCACTTACAGATTATTACCGAGTGTAATTATATGCATCCTCTCAGGTTTCAGCGACAAACAAACGATGTCCCTTTTCCACATTTTGAGGGTTATATTTGGCTAAAAAAGTCCCCGATTGATGCATCTCATGTGGTGGCTCTATGTAAGACTGGATATAATATTGATTTTGTGATATCTTGTTAGATTTGGGATATAAGTTGTGTTTTTCTTGGTTTTCATGTCGTTTTTTCAGAATTGTAACCCTTATCTCTCTTCTTTTATTTACTTTACCCCCTAATTGGATCATTACAACCACCTAACTGATCATTATGTTTATTACATGGCTTAGTTGAATACTCGATTCTGATTGGTCAATTCAGAACACGTGACACGTTGTGAATCCAGTAGTACAGACCGCTGTCAAGCACTTATTGACCGTTGTTAAGGACGATCGGTCGATTTAACTGTTCAGTTTGGCTGAAAGCAAACTGCATAACTGACAAGACAAGAGCGACAAGGAAACAGCGGAGAAGTAACGGGGCAGAAACCCTACTTTTTACGCAGCGGTCCAGACAGAGACATCAAACGGCAAAACATATTCAGTGTGCAGTTCCTTTGGCATTAGGGCAGGGATATCTAGATACTTTCCAAGGTTTGACATAATGAATTGTGCTACTTTTATATGGAGGACGGAACATGACTTAAGTATAAATAAATAAATAAATAAATGTATGAAGAAATACAGGAATAAATAAATACGTAAATAAATACAGGAATAAATAAATGACGAAATAAATACAGAAATAAATAAATGTTGAAATAAATACACAAATAAATAAATAAATGCATAAATAAATATGGAAATAAATACACCAATGTATAAATAAATAAATAAAAGTCGAAAATAAAACAGACCACACGTTATTATATATCTTTCATATATTTCTACATTTACGCGACATACATTTATTTATTTATGTATTTATGTGTCCGTATGCTAATGAGGTGGGCGGTCCTAACCTCAGTCTGAAGCAGGATTCGCCAATTGTTGGAGCCAGGCAGAAGCAAGAGATTCGTGGCAAGTCACATCTGTTCATTCTGTGTACAGTGTACACCCACGGCAACTCTCTAATAATGGCTTCTTTAATCATTGTTCTTTCGCACACCCCGAACACCTGCGCGATGTCCCCAGCGGTGTGCCCCCAACGAAGATGTGCTTCAATAACGTTTGGGGGCAACATGTAAGATGGACGCCCAAGGGTCGCCTCTTCTGTTTCCGAGAGGATTTCAAGTTGGCGGGCAACCTCTTGAAGACTCTCAAACACAGCTGGGTTAACATCCACATCCATGTCGAGCTGAGCCAAGTCCTCTATACATCGTTCCACACGAAACTGGACATAGTCTTTTGGTTCTCCGTTCTCTAAATGGTCCGCTAATGATCGTAAATGATCTCCAATGGCTCTTAAACCAATATCCATACATAATCCTTACAACTGTGGATAAACCATGGATGTATAAAGATAAGGGCTAAACAGTAAAGCTCCTGCATTCAAATCAGCGCGGTTAGCCAGGCGTTAGTAGTAGAGCCCTCTGCCAGAAATGATCACACACTCCTGTAACCAATCCTGCTTCAGACTGAGGTTAGGACCGCCCACCTCATTAGCATACGGACACATAAATACATAAATAAATAAATGTATGTCGCATAAATGTAGAAATATATGAAATATATATAATAACATGTGTTCTGTTTTATTTTTCTACTTTTATTTATTTATTTATACATTAGTGTATTTATTTATTTATTTATTTATTCTTTTATTTATTTATTTGTGTATTTATTTCAACATTTATTTATTTGTGTATTTATTTCGTCATTTATTTATTCCTGTATTTATTTATTCCTGTATTTATTTACGTATTTATTTATTTATTCCTGTATTTCTTCATACATTTATTTACACATTTATTTATTTATTTATTTATTTATACTTATGTCATGTTCCGTCCTCCATACTTTTAAAGCAAGCAACGATGTTTTCAAATCTGTAATCAAAAAGCTCCGCCTTCCTGCCGTTGCTACGTATTTCAAACGGTAACAACGGACTATTTTCCTTAGCGGATGCATGTCAATTTAAATCAATACATACAACTCTTTTTTAAATGAATAAAAACATTTTCTAAATCCATAAAAGCATTTCAATTAATATTGGGAGTCATGTCGTTACTTTGGTGAGAATGTGGCCGTGTAATAAGCGGGACAATGTGCAGCGACTTGGTCATTACGGGGAAAAGAACACCCGACAGGCGGATCAGGAGCCCGACGCGTGTCTTTACATCTTTGGTTTTTAATTGTAAGGCTTGTTTGTGTATAAGTTTCACAAATGCACTCAATAAAACGTATTCTAAATTACTTTTAACCACTGATACAAGCAGTTGTAATGCAAAATCAATTCCACAACTATAAGCATCTGGCGACCCCGAGATATTTGACTGATTTTTTTGTGTTTTTCTTGAAATTACATATTGTTTTGTCCTTAATTTATGCACGTCTGGAAGCTCCTCATGGACATATACATAGTTTTCTCTGTGATTAAAGTGTGTGTGTGGGTGGGTGGGTGTGTGGGTGGGTGGGTGTGTGTGATATAGCAGCTGTGTGTGTGCTTCCTATCCTCTCCTTCAGGCCTCTTCATTACCACCAATAAGAACTCAATTTCCCCTGGGCGCGGCCAATCATATCGCTCGTATCCCCCTGCAGGCCCGGCCAATCAGCTTCAATGTTCCTGCAGCGCTGTGTCATGAATGGCTAATGGCGCCCAGTGGTTGGCATGAATGTAAATGAGAAGAAAAATGATTAGCCGTAAACAAGAAATCCTTTTTTAGAGCAAGAAATTAAAGAAAAAACTAATTGTTATTGCAGGTAACAGGTGTTTTTACTCGAGACATACAGCATGCATGATAATATACGAATTTAACGTAACAAATGTACCTTTTTTTTTTTAACCCAAACATGCAATAAAGACATGATATGCCTGTTAAATGTCCTTAAAAGTAGCATGCTTTTATCTGCCTTTCTATGAGGTAACATTGATTGATTAATTAAATCTTATTTGTGACTATGTTCCAGACAAAATCATTTAAAAAAACAACCAGCAGTTCAATCAATGGTGTTAAGATATCTTCCATGTCTACACTGGCTTCCAGTTCGGTTCAGAATTGATTTTAAAATCCTTTTATTTGTTTTTAAAGCACTAAATGGGCTGGCTCCGGCCTATATAGCCGAACTCCTCCAGCGCTACACCCCAGCCAGAGCTTTAAGGTCTGCTGACCAGCTGCTGCTGGTAGTGCCCAAGACCAGGCTTAAAACCAGAGGGCACCGAGCCTTCGCAGCAGCTGGCCCTAGGCTCTGGAACACTCTGCCCCTCCATGTGAGGTCGGCCCAGACCCTAGGGGTTTTTAAATCTACACTAAAAACACACTTCTTCTCTCTGGCCTTCTAGTCAGAGCGGAGCACGACTCCTGACTTTTCCTTGTGTTTTTATTTTTATTTTGTTTTTTATATATATCTGTTGTAATTTATTGTCGTTTATTGTGATTGTAGTAATGTGTTTTTATTACATGTACAGCACTTTGGCTCGACCAAAAATCGCTTTTAAATGTGCTATATAAATAAAACCTGATTTGATTTGATTTGATGTTCTGCAAAACCTCCTTTATTATCTTTAAAACACCTGTATCTGTGTGATCAGAGTTTAGCATGTGGCATTATAGTCTGCTTGAGTCTGACGGAGACTCGGGGTGTTTCTCAATCGCGAGTAAAGCTGCTCCAGAGCCACTATTTCAAGCATACTACGTCATCGAGTGCCGCCGAAGGACTGTTCCAATCTCCAGCATACTTGGAAATCTACCGAGCCCGGCGTACTTCGTAGCGAGAAATTTCGAGGCTGCACATGTGTAGACTCCGTGGTCTTAAAATCCCCACAATGCTTTGCGCACGGACCAATTTCCCCAAATCTGTGGCGGAAAATGTAAGGCGGGGCCTCTCATATGACGCACACCTGCACACTTGCTAGCCTGTTCCACTCTTCGTTTTCCGAATGCCAGGAAGTATTCTTGCCTCGCTTCTGAAGCAAGTGACTCGGAAGACATGTGCTACCAAGCAAGCGTTCTCGACATTGAGAAACACCCAGTGTGTGTGAGAATAAATCTATAAACTTGTTTAAATTTGAACGGAGCATTGAAAAACATGCGATAAAGACGTGAAAAACACGTACAATTTCCTTTAAAGTAGCATGCTTTTATACGCCTTTCCTTGAGGTCACGATGATAACAGATGCTGTGAGGATTACATCTTATGTCCTACACCAAATTATAAAAAAACAACCAGCAATTGTTGCTGCCAAACCCCTTTTTTTGCTATTATTCATCCATTTTCCATCTGTAACGCGCCTGTATCTGTCTGATAGGAGTTTAGCATTTGCCATATTTATATTTGCAGTTACAGAATTCAGGAAATAGTCTGCTTCAGTATAGCATTACAGCTGAGTCAGTGTGTGTGTGAGAATAAGTTGGCCCCAACAGCACAACATATCTGGTAGAAAACTTACTTGTGATAAAACACATACACATTTACACACACTCGTATATCCACAGGAGAGAGAACAGCACTCTATGACTCATTCAAATCCCGTATGTGTACTTTTAGAAAGTCTTCAGCGCTGACCCCTCTGCTTAAAAAAAAGGTTTGGAGTGAAACTAAATCCAGGAATGTCTGCCGGAGCCGAAGCCAGGGGAATAAAAACCTCTCTAAGTTTCTCTCTCTAACCTCTCCAAGCTGCTCTTTGTAATTCACATTGTCTCTCCGGCTCTCTGTGTCCTGTCTTTACATCTTTACCCTCGGGAAAGAGTTCAAACTAAACCGTTTTTTCAAACACAAAATCCTCGGGGAAGGTCTGAACCTCCACCTACGAAACTGTCTGTCTGTCTTTCTTTAAAACCTGTTTCTCTCTCCCTCTCCAGATGTTGGCGTGCAATTCAGTGTCTCAGTTTGTGCTATTTTGCAACCCAGTCTCACGGCATTATGTCTTATAGTCACGAAATTAATCTATTGATTCGTGTTCACCAACACGATTTCCGCATTTTTTTCGTGTCACACAGAACGATTTTAAAAGCAATGTAAATAATAACAAATTAGAAGGAAAAAAAGATTTAAAAAAATACAGATTTCAGTATTCTGACACAGAACGATTTTAGAAGCAATGTATTTCTATTGGTAGTGTGTTTCGTGCCTGCACCAAATAATAACAAATTTAGAAGGAAAAACAGATTTAAAAAATACAGATTTCAGTATTCTGAGGCTCTGAGCCATTTATTTTCCTCACTGACGGCAAAAAAAGTCAGACATTATACAATTTAAAATAAAAACAATAATCGTGGCTTGATATTGTTTATAGCTTCCGGTCTTCCAAGACCCGACCGGACAAAAAGACGTGGTGTAGGCACGAAACATACTACCAATAGAAATACATTGCTTTAAAAATCGTTCTGTGTGACACGAAAAAAATGGGAAAATCGTGTTGGTGAACACGAATCAATAGATTAAATTAATTTCGTGACTATTACACGAAATGCCGTGAGACTGGGTTGTATTTTGAGTACTTAAAGGTAGGGTAGGTAAGTTTGAGAAACCGGCTCGAGATACACTTTTTGTTATATTCCATGGAATGCTCTTAACATCCCGATAGCAATGAATATCTGAAGTGCTTTGACAACAAATCCAAAAAAAAAATATCATCTGTGGAAGCTGTAGTACTGTAAAAAGCACGACCAATCATCTGAGCCGGCCCGGCTAAAATAACTGGATGGCCTACCTGCCTGTCAGCCTTCCATCTGTGCACAAACTTATCTCGTGCCCTCATTGGTCATGTGCGCGTTCGTGTGTGTTGGAGGAGGGGCTCTGTAAGGAAGTGGCAGATTTCTTCCAGCTGTGTATTTTCAAATTCTAGCGCACTCGAGCTGGTTTCTCCAAAATTACCTACCCCACCTTTAAGTGTGTCCTAATGTGAAGTATGGAAAATACACAATACGTACCTGCTTAGTGCTCTCATAACAGTCAAAAAGTCGAATGCTAGACACACGTCATCTTGGCTACGTAGCTGAATTAGCCGCTATTGCTAAAACACAGCACTCTACAAATAATATCTGGTTTCTTTTCAATATTTAAGTAACGTACGACTTTACTGGTGTTGCAAAGATAACACCATTAATTTTAATAAAAAATGCAACATACACTATACTTAAGACATAACAAGAAAAACAAAGAAATGAATGAGTTGAAAATAAATAAAGGCAATTAAAATGCAGAAATAAGTGAAATATAGACGGCTCATCGTATCAATGGTGGTCTTGTTTGCTTTCATTAACTGTAATACATTCAGAATAAAACTCCTCTAAACTCACCTGAAGCCAAAACGTCCTCCCTTTACATAACTACAGATGTTTAAAGCCAACCTGAAACATAAATAACAGAAACACACACTTCACACTTTTGACACCCAGTTTATTTCAGCGCTGACACCAGAGAGAAAGCTGCAGGATGAAAGAAATCAAATGAGGCATGGAGGGGAAAGAGAGCAGAGACAGAAACATGAAGACAGGTTTCTTTCATGTGGCAGATGCAAACATTAACAACAGGTCCTGTGAGAGGAGAGGAAGAACCTGCCGTATATTTATACTTTAATGAGAGGAGGAGAGGAGATTAATGACAGAGACAGAGAGACAGGTCAGAGAGGAGGGTTTTTAATGTTTAATGGGAAATGAAACACAGTGCTCAAAGTAAAGAGCTTTTGACGACAATATATTATAGGTTTTTACAGATATAAGTTGTGGAAAGTAAATGACTGTCTGTACTATGGATTGTGTGTTTGCCTAATTTCAGAGAGAAATATCGCAAATATTTCTTATAGTTAATTGTCAGATTCCGGTTTTTACAATCAAAATATCAGTTTATAAAATATTTATTTATTATCATTTGGCAAACGAAACATAGTTGTGTCCAAAGGTTTTTATTAGGGCTGTCAAGTTAATAACGTGTTCAAAAAAATGTAACGCCACTAACGTGCGATTAACGCATGTGTATTTGCCCTCGGCCCGCCCCGTAGTTTCAGAGCCCAAAGGCTTGACGTTGTTGTTGTTGTTGTTGTTGTTGTTAGTTGGATGGTGGGAGATTCTAGCGAGAGATATGGATACAAAAAAAAGGTGTTTTAAACAGCAAGCCAAGCACACAGCTGATGCTGCCGCTCGCTTGCGCTTGAAAGTTTGCCGGGGAGACGCCTGGACAACAACAGCGATAGCTAAATGGGTGGCTACAGCTTAACATTGTGGAGGATGAGACGCCTGCACATCACAGCGCATTATTTTGACCCCTTTGGGAACTTCAGTCTCATGCTTTGACTGTTATGAAGACAGAGGAGCGGCATTTCGCCGACAACTGTAAACAGGCATGTCTGTTTGAGCAACTGGCTCAGTGCAGAGAAGCACACAGGGTTGGGAGAGAGTGAAGGAGAGAGAGAGAGAGAAATATGGAACCTCCAGGTTGTTGTGTTGAGAATATTCAGGAGAATATTTGTCATTGTTCCAAAGATAATAAACAAACATTTGCATAAAGCGTATTTGTCCACTCATATGTTGTTAAGAGTATTAAAAACTTGAAAAATATTCCTCTAAGGTACATTTAGAACAGATACAAAATTTGCGATTAACTATTTTAATCGACTGACAGCCCTAGTTTTTATATATTTTATTATTTCTTTTTTGCTAGGGACAGATCACGGAAATGAATATAAATCAGATGCATACAACTCAGATAAAAGTGTCAAATTATTGAACGTTTTCCAACATTATCGCATACACAAGTAGGTGATTGGATAATGAAGTCAATGCAATGCTGTTACACTCATTATTTATAGTAATATTTACAATTAAAGAAACCCTGGCAGTGATAATCTGGATCCTAAAAGAGGGTACCCTTTCTAAACTCTGCAGGTCATTAACTCCTCCTGATATCTGAGAGGTAATTTGGGGAGCAGGTGCTACAGAGATAAGTCTTTCCACTCTAATAAATCCCTTTTTGCACTGAAGCGAACTGAAGCAAACTCAATTTGGAGAAAGTTAAAAGCAATTGACCCGCTCTTTCAGAACGATCTGTTGGAGCCAATGATTGCTCAATAAAAACACCTCATCGGGTAAATAAAGCAGCTGTAATTAAGACATATTTATGATGCATTTAGTGACAATTAAAGGGTGATATTAGGAGTTTAAGTTAATGTGAATTACCTGAAAGTTACCTGGTAGTTGTGTGAATGTTGGTTCAGTTGCTTCTGGTTTTACAGCCACCTCCACTTTAATTAAACACAGCCTTACAGACTAATGGAAGCAGAAACTCAGTATGTCAGAAAACTAATTGCTACACTCAGTCACACACACACACACACACACACACACACACACACACACACACACACACACACACACACACACACACACACACACCACACACACACACACACACACACACACACCACACTTTCTTCGTTTGTCTTTGCTAATCTCATCTGGCTCAGTGACTCGGCTGCTCGTTATTTCCTCACACGTTTCTCCTTCTTGAGTTTGTGCCGCTGCTGTTGTTTAAAACACAAGAGCTGTGTTCAGAGTTCAGCGGGTTTATTGTCAGAAACAGCGTTAGCACAGCAGTTTACCACCCTGGGTTAATTGCTCTATTGTTTCGTTTTATTGTCACAAATAATTGGGATAACAAATCCCCGTCCCACAGCCTAAAGTGACGTCCTTACATGTGGCATTGTGTCTGTGCATCAGTCCAAAACCCAGAAATGTTTAGTATGTAATCATATAGAACAGAATAAATCAACACTTTACTTCATTTCTGCTCGATTAATAACTTAAAGGGGACCCTATCATGCAAAATGCACTTTTGTACGTCTTTTCTACATGAATATGTGTCCCTGGTGTTCCAGGGAACTCACCAAGTGTCAGAAAACACAACCCTCTCTATTTTCCTCCATACCCAAATCTCTAAAAAAGGGGCTGCAACGGATCTGATAAAAACTGATCCAGATTCGAAAGTAGGGATGTCCCGATCACCTTTTTTTGCTCCCGATCTGATTCCGATCATTTGATTTTGACAATCTGCCGATACCGATTTTTCCCGATCCGATCTTTATGCAATGCATTAAGAGAAAAAAAAGGTAACAGATAACGGCTGGTCATCCAACGCGATGACTTCAGCTATCTTGGCTGTTATTTTTTTGGCCTTTTCACTGTTCTGGGGCAGTTTCTCTTTCCTTTTAAAAGTCTCTGAAAGTGTCGGTTGTTTCAGTGCCGTTACCTGAGTGGCCGCTGTGTACTCGTCGTGTTGTTGTTGGTGTTTGTTTCTCAGGTGGCATATTAGATTGGTCGTGTTGAACGTAGCTCTGTTCTTTCCACCACGCGGAACCTCCGCCTTGCAAACATTGCATCTGGCTGTTACACTGCCTTCGCTTTCAATTTTATAATACTTCCAAACTCCTGACATTTTCTCTGTCCCGACTCCCGAGGCACCAGCTGAACGTAGCCTCTTGTTAGCTTACTGCTACTATTAGACACTGCGCCCACTCTGTTGCCAGATTTGAGAGAAATAAGCAACCAGGTCTATGAAAACAAGCCCAAAAGAAGCAACACATACATGATGTTGTGTCATTTTAAACCAAAACTAAGGCCTCAGGATGACTTGAAGACGTGAACATGGTCATTTTTGTTTTGTAACATTAAATAAAATAATAAAAATATTTTATTAAAAAATTAAATAAAATAAAAATTCCCAATACCGATTTGTTTCTCCCGATTCCGATCTTTTGAAAATCACGTGATCGGCTCCGATCCCCGATCGGATCGGTACATCTCTATTCGAAAGCGCTGGAGACGCTGTAGTACATATGCCAGCCAGTAGATGGCGCTGTTCTCACAGAATCTGCCCTTGCTAAAACAGAGCTAGAAATTGTCAAATTGAGCAAAATGAGGCATGGCTAAAATGCATGATCTGTTTGGTATTTTGAAGAAAAAAAAGTATAAATATGCCTTATATAGGTATGGCCCTACACTATATTATTCAAATATAGCATGATAGGTCCACTTTAAATGAATGATTTATTTGCAAAATGTGTCATTCGAGGCTGTAGCGAACCCCTGTCGCCCCCAGATTTCGAAGCTTTGTCCTGATGGGTTGTATAGGCAAGACAAGGCAAATGTATGCATGTTCAAGCATGTGGATTACCTATGTTGTAAATGTATTATCTTTTTAATTTACACACGACATCTATCCCTCCTCTGTTGCTCTCCCCAAGGTTTCTAACATTTTCCCCCATAACCTTTTGGGGTTTTCTTTGGGAGTGTTTCCTTGTCGATGTGAGGGTCCAAAGACAAAGGGTGTCGTATTGATATTCAGTACAGCCTGTATAGTCCACTGATATTGGGCTATATAAATAAACATTGATTGATACCAAAGTCATTAAAAATGTTTTTTTCTGTGTTTCCCTGCAGACGTGATGGTAGCGTTGGAGGTCGTGGCAGTTTGCCCTGTTGTCCCTAGCAACAATCCTCCCCTCTTATAGTAAAAACGTGGACTCCTTCTCCTCGGACACGCTCATCAACAACGTGGTAACAGACCCTCGATCTGGCCGTCTCTACGTTGGCGCCGTGAACCACCTGTACCAGCTGACCCCAGATCTGCAGATTGAATCCCACACAGAAACGGGTCCGAAACGGGACAACCGGCAGTGCACGCCTCCCGTTACGGACGCCTGCGAGGAGGCGGTGGACACGGACAACCACAACAAGCTGATCCTGGTGCAGGAGGGCAGGGACACGCTGGTGGTGTGCGGCAGCGTCTACCGGGGAATCTGCTCTCTGAGGAACCTGAGCAGCGTGCAGCAGCTGCTCTACTTCAGCGACTCCAAGGGAGAGAAGTCGTACGTGGCGAGCGCCGAGGAGAGCGTCTCCGTGGTGGGAGTGATGTCACGCTTCTCCATAGTAAAGGATCAGGTCACCAAAGAAAAGGATAACTTCACCGTCTTCCTGGTAGGCGATAGGAGACCTTCATTGTAGAATGTACTGAGAGGCTCTATGATGCTTTTTGTGGGGCTTTTCCCTTTCCTGTAGTGTGTAATATAGGTTTTTAGTGCATGTAAATGGTCTGCAAAGGCAAACATCCCAAAGTCCCGGAACATAGTGACATCACTTTGTAACACTCGCACTCTATTGGCTAGCGCTATTGACCTATAAAACAATGTACTGTTCCTGTATTATTGACAAAATGCAAACAAGAATATCAAGTGTAATTTCTCCTCCTCTTCCTCCTCCTCCTCCTCCTCTTCATCAGGTTGGCAAAGGCTACGGCAGCCATGACAGTACGAAGCTGATTTCCACTCGGATCCTTCAGGATTACGGGGACTGGGTTGTTTTCGACTCGATCATCGAGGCGTCGGCGGTTCAGGCGAATCCTTTCGTTCTTCGATATCTTCACGACTTCCGATTCGCCTTCAAAGACGAGAGCTTCGTCTACTTCCTGTTCTCCAGAACGCTGGGAGTCCAGGACACAAAGAACTTCACCTTCGTCTCCAGGATGTGTGAAGACGACCATGGATACTACTCCTACACCGAGCTGCAGCTCAACTGTAGCCACGGCAACAAGTACAACAAGGCGCAGGTAACTTTATTATAGGCAGAGGTGGGAAGTAGTGGAGTACAAGTACTTTGTTACTGTACTTAAGTACATGTTTCTGGTATCAGTACTTTACTCCACTACTTATTTTTCTGATGACTTTTTACTTTGACTTCTTACATTTTGAACACAAATACCTGTACTTTCTACTTCTTACATGTTGAACACAAATACCTGTACTTTCTACTTCTTACATTTTGAACCCAAATACCTGTACTTTCTACTTCTTACATGTTGAACACAAATACCTGTACTTTCTACTTCTCACATTTCCCAAACAGGCTGGTTCCTTTAGTTTGAATGTGTGTTTGGTGGCGTGATCATTATTAGTCATTGCGTGCCTATTGATTTGAACACGATCCGTGTATCCATCATTTCCTGGTCTTCTCTAAAGAAGAGGGACCAATGAAAACGTTGTCATGTTGCCGTTGTTCAGCATGGAAACATGCATTAGCTAACAATGACATTATTGTTCTATTAATATAAAGGGAGGTCAGGTACTCTTTAAAACAGCTGCTAGTTATGGGTACTTTTTACTGAAGTACATTTCAAAGCCCTCTTTACTTTGACTTGAGTAAAGAAGTTTAGTCAGTACTTCTACTTTTACCAGAGTATTTTTAAACACGAGTATCTGTACTTCTACTTGAGTAAAGGATGTGTGAACTTTTGCCCTCTCTGATTTTAGGAGACACATGGACACACATTTGGACATTTGGGATGATGAAAATGTATGTTAAATTTGGAAGTAAATTGGCAGCCATATGGGAAGTCAGCGCTCTTATTTTGAAAGGTGTATTTATAATATTGCTTAACACTGTGCCAGGGAAGCAACTAACTTGTACTTGTTGAGCTGTAGCCACAGCAACAAGTACAACAAGGCGCAGGTGAACAACCTTATTACAGTATAGGAGACACATGGACACACATTTGGACATTTGGGATGTTTTAAGCAAACAGAATGAATGTTCAATTTGTAGAGAATGGAGGAAGTAGATAAGAAATGAGCGCTCTTATTTTGAAAGGTTTCAGGGAAGTATTTATGTTTGGGTCTTCTCCTTTTCCTTTAAAGCAACTCATGAAGTAGCTTCTAAAAGTGCTTCAAGTCAAATGTAACATGTTTTCCAGAGTATGTATGACATGCTTCATTTACTGTAATCGCTCTACAAACAAAACAAGTACAGACATCTTCAAAAAACAAAACAGATTTATGGCAAGACATGTGAAGTAAAAACAAACAACGTTAAGAATCAGTAATTAAATAGAGAAAAGTATTAATTAATAATTAATAGAAAAGACACTTCTCAGGGTTCCTACGGTCATTAAAAACCTGGAAAAGTCATGGAAATTCATAATGCAAATTCCAGGCCCTGGAAAAGTTATGGAAAACAATATTTTTTCCCAAAGTTTTGGAAAAAGTCATGGAAATGTAACTAAAGTTGCATCAAATATAATTTATATTTGATCTAATCACCGAAATAGTAATACTATAAGGATAATAAATACTGTATAGTAATGAAACGTAAAATGGCATTTAACTGACGAGGTGTTTTGCTGGAGAGAGATTTTTACAATCACGCCCTCTAGTCTACAGTTGCTTTAGCGTGTAGAAGCTAGTAAGCCTATTTGATTTGTTTTAGATAGGCACAACATGTTTCATATGCAGACCTTATTTTCCAGCTTACCATGTTAAAATAAAAATGTTTCTGTGGTACCGCTGAGAAAGAGTACTTTTTTTGGTCATAGAAAATGAGGTAAAGGTCATGGAGAAGTCATGGAGAAGTCATTGGTGAAAAAGTGTATGAACCCTGACTTCTACTGAAGACATCAAAACAGAAAACAACAGAAAAACAAAAAGGACATCATACAACATAGATACAGGGATTTACAATTTACATACCTATCAACATTTACAGGTACCAACAGTATCAAAGAGCATTGCACCTATCCGTGCTTTAAAAAACATGCAGTGGAACCAATTTGCTCAGTTTCCATTATTTTTGCAGACTGTTCCAAGTTAGTAGAGCTGCGCACATAAAAGCTTTCGCCCCTAAGTCAGTCCTAGCACTTGGCACATGTAACAAAACCACAGCATGAGATCTCAGGCAATAGCTGCTTGCGGACCTCTCTGTGTGTTCAGAGAGCAGATATAAGACGGGAGTTTATCCAGCATGCTTTATATATCTCTGACATCTTTTGTTATCCTCGTATTTGTTCGCAGGCTGCGTACGTCACAGCTCCAGGAGACGTGTTGGCTCAGAATATGACGGCGTCGGGACAGTATGGAAACGTTTCAGCCTCCGACAAAGTCCTGTTCGTCACCTTCACCTCCGACGAAGACCCCTCCACCTCCGCCATGTGTGAGTCTCATCGTGAAGCTGAAATAAGATCAAATAAGATTCAAATGTACTTTATTAATCCCAATTTGGGAAATGTTTTTGTTGCAAATATGTTCCTGGTGTTCAATTTGGTTTGTTTGTCTGGTAGCAAAGATAAGAAGGCTTAATTTAAAGGATGTTGCACCAAAAAAATACTACATTTTGAGGTTAACGGTGATTTACAAATCACATTTTCTGACTTTCTTTCACTAAAATACCATATCTGTACCATTATCGCCCATTTTCATTTGCTGCCAATTCTTTAAAGGGGACCTATCATGCAAAATGCACTTTTGTACGTCTTTTCTACATGAATATGTGTCCCGGTGTTCCAGGGAACTCACCAAGTGTCAGAAAACACAACCCTCTCTATTTTCCTCCATACCCAAATCTCTAAAAAAGGGGCTGCAACGGATCTGATAAAAACTGATCCAGATTTGAACACTGTCCTGACGTCAGGACGGTGGCGCTACGGCTATTGGGCCAACTCCACCAATCAGGAGGAGACAGACACGGCCATTGCCGTTCGAAAGCGCTGGAGACGCTGTAGTACATATGCCAGGCCAGTAGGTGGTGCTGTTCTCACAGAATCTGCCCAGAGATAGAAATTGTCAAATTGAGCAAAATGAGGCATGGCTAAAATGCACGATCTGTTTGGTATTTTGAAAAAAAAAAAGTATAAATATGCCTTATATAGGTATGGTCCTACACTATATTATTCAAATATAGCATGATAGGTCCACTTTAAAGTACGACTTATAATACTTTTTTACATTTTTTTATTGTGAGTGGCTCTGCAGAACATGATGGCGTTTCATTTCTCCTACAGTATACTCGGTGCTGCAGTAGTATGGTCAAACACATCTGTAAATATCGTTATATTTAGCGTGATTTATTCAAATACAAATCCCCAATATTCCCATGTTTATGTCGTCCTTACACAATAGCATTATCACATTTGACTTATATCAAAATAAACTGTAAAATGTAGGGATTTTGCAGTATTTGCGCATTGATTTTACACATTATAATTGTCCGAATAACAGACAACATGGCCTCAGATGTTTAATATTTGAGGAAATGGGTGTAAATCATGTTGTTTCTCTTGTTTTTTTAGGCATGTATCCGCTGCCTTCCATCAACAAAAGGCTGGTGGAGATAATCAGAGCGTGCTACAGCCACAACGGCATCATCAACGAAAAGGGCGCCGTATATTCACCGTACTCGTCCAAATCTGAGGAGCTGTGCAGCAGCAAAAACCAGGTGAGAACACTTCACTTTTACGTGATTAAAAAAGACGGATAATCTGAGTGTTTCAGCACTGATTCCTGCTCTGCTCCTTCAGGTCAACATAGTGCTCAAGAATGAATGTGGAGCTGAGTTCCTGCCCTCCCCATTGGCCAGTAAGGCGGAGTTCGCCCTGATGTCTGAGCCCCCATTGGCTCGTAAAGGTCACATGACCGCCGTGGCTGTAGCCGTGGAGATGAGGCACGCTGTGGCGTTCCTCGGCACCTCCACTGGAGAGGTGAGACTGACTTTATTTACCGTTACTTTCTTCCTTATGTTGCTTATTTATCTATTTTTTTACTCCTTTGCTTTATCCATAAGGTGTGTGTCTTTGCAATTTAACAACAGTTTAATTATTTATCTTAGACATTTATGTTTCCTTATGGTATTAACTAGAAACTAGAAATATAAGTTATATATATATATAGTTAATTGATACCTGTTTAAACTCAACACAGTTATTTAATCTTAACTAAACGATGATGAATGATTTTTTTAAATTGTGTATGGACTTTTCTATTATGTTTTTAAAGCCATCATGTTGAAGATATTATTTGTATTATTATATTATTATTATTATGTATTTATTTTTCATAGATTTTATTTTATTTTGTTTACATTTTCATTATTTATTTATTTTTCAAATATTTTATTTATTTGATACATATATATTTGTGTGTGTGTGTGTGTGTGTGTGTGTGTGTGTGTGTGTGTGTGTGTGTGTGTGTGTGTGTGTGTGTGTGTGTGTGTGTGTGTGTGTGTGTGTGTGTGTGTGTGTGTGTGTGTGTGTGTGTGTGTGTGTGTGTGTGTGTGTGTGTGGTGTGTGTGTGTGTGTGTGTGTGTGTGCTGTGTGTGTGTGTGTGTGTGTGTGTGTGTGTGTGTGTGTGTGTGTGTGTGTGTGTGTGTGTGTGTGTGTGTGTTCCCTGCAGGTGCTGAAGGTACATCTGTCCGCTCACCCCGAGGTTTACGGTCGGGCGCGGGCGACGTCACCGGGGAGAAAGTCAACAAAAACCTGCTGTTCGATACCGGGCTGCAACACCTGTACATCACCACGGAGAAAAAGGTCACACACACACTCAATTTCTCTCCATCCATCACCTCGCTGTGAAGAAGGTCATGTGCTTACTTCTGTTTTAAAATTGCATCCATCACTTAACGAGCCTTTCAATTATTCCCCGTGTCTCGTTTGATCTTTTATTCAACGACAACACATCCGTCTGCGTTAGCGCACAGGAGTCAGCCATTGATTTATTCTGTCTTTGTTTCCCGCTCCGCTTTCATCTCCCGCCCGCCGTCTTTTGAACCTGGAAGTGAAATGGATGTTATTGATTTAGAAATGAATTAATTGCTTCAAGAGGGGCGATTCACTTTCATCAAGTGGCGTGACGAAGCTCGAGCTCGTTTGTATTACTTATTGAAGCAGCCTCTTCCTCCTCCTCTTGTTGTCGGGTAGATTAATGATTTACATCCAAACCAGACCTTCCCTCTACAAGTAAATATTAAACCAAGAAAGTACTGTGTAAAGTGATGGATTTATGATGTTTAATTACATTATAATGTTTATATTTTACATTTATTTTACTTTTGTTATTTTATGTTGATTTAATATTAAATTAAATTAGAATTGTATTTTCATTTCTATTAATTTCTTTTATTTTTTTATTTTGAATTTTATTATCATTTGTTTTTAACTTTAAATGTATTTATTTATTTTATTTATTTTGTATGTAATTTTATATATTTTATCGCACATTCTTACTTGAATTTCTTATATTTATTATATATTACATTTCTTATATTTTATATTTTTATTTAATTTTATCTTTTTATACTTACTTTTTCGTGTTTATTTAAATATTTGTATTAAAAAAAAAAAATGTATTGATCTTTTATTTATGTTATATTAAAAAAGAGCTCCAAACCCAATTTCCCCTGGGTTAAAGAAAGTATTCTGATAACACTACAGAGCAGTGTATCTGTATCTAACATCCCTTTTACGTGCAGCACTGAAATGTATCTCAGGTGTAAAACACGATTTATCTCTGAGTCGTTGAAACCGACAGCTGTGAGAGTGAAACACATGTCCCTGAACGCATCACAGATGTGTCCCGTTTCTTTTCTGCGGGCATTTAAAATAAAAACACCGAAACGAATCAGGAAGGATCAGATTTAAATCTCCTCTGAACGCTGTCTGTTCCTCATCTCAACACACACACATGAAACATACGTTGATGTCATTCAGAGTGACGTTCACTTCCTGTTGATGTGATTATCTCTGATGTGCATTGGGAATAAACAACAATAAATCCACACTGAAAACCAGAGTTGGGAAGTAGTGGAGTACAAATACTTTGTTACTGTACTTAAGTACATGTTTCTGGTATCAGTACTTTACTCCACTACTTATTTTTCTGATGACTTTTTACTTTGACTTCTTACATTTTGAACACAAATACCTGTACTTTCTACTTCTTACATGTTGAACACAAATACCTGTACTTTCTACTTCTTACATGTTGAACACAAATACCTGTACTTTCTACTTCTTACATTTTGAACACAAAGACCTGTACTTTCTACTTCTTACATGTTGAACACAAATACCTGTACTTTCTACTTCTTACATGTTGAACACAAATACCTGTACTTTCTACTTCTTACATTTTGAACACAAATACCTGTACTTTCTACTTCTTACATGTTGAACTCAAATACCTGTACTTTCTACTTCTTACATGTTGAACACAAATACCTGTACTTTCTACTTCTTACATGTTGAACACAAATACCTGTACTTTCTACTTCTTACATGTTGAACCCAAATACCTGTACTTTCTACTTCTTACATGTTGAACACAAATACCTGTACTTTCTACTTCTTACATGTTGAACTCAAATACCTGTACTTTCTACTTCTTACATGTTGAACCCAAATACCTGTACTTTCTACTTCTTACATGTTGAACACAAATACCTGTACTTTCTACTTCTTACATGTTGAACACAAATACCTGTACTTTCTACTTCTTACATGTTGAACACAAATACCTGTACTTTCTACTTCTCACATGTTGAACACAAATACCTGTACTTTCTACTTCTTACATTTTGAACACAAATACCTGTACTTTCTACTTCTTACATTTTGAACACAAATACCTGTACTTTCTACTTCTCACATGTTGAACACAAATACCTGTACTTTCTACTTCTTACATGTTGAACCCAAATACCTGTACTTTCTACTTCTCTCATTTCCCAAACAGGCTGGTTATTTTAGTTTGAATGTGTGTTTGGTGGCGTGATCATTATTATTTAGAGTCATTGCGTGCCTATTGATTTGAACACGATCCGTGTATCCATCATTTCCTGGTCTTCTCTAAAGAAGAGGGACCAATGAAAACGTTGTCATGTTGCCGTTGTTCAGCATGGAAACATTCATTAGCTAACAATGACATTATTGTTCTATTGATATAAAGGGAGGTCAGGTACTCTTTAAAACAGCTGCTAGTTATGGGTACTTTTTACTGAAGTACATTTCAAAGCCCTCTTTACTTTGACTTGAGTAAAGAAGTTTAGTCAGTACTTCTACTTTCACCAGAGTATTTTTAAACACGAGTATCTGTACTTCTACTTGAGGAAAGGATGTGTGTACTTTTACCATCTCTGCCGAAAACAGAGAAAAAAGTACAGGAATTGTCTTCAATGTTCACAATAAAAAACTCTCTCTCCTGTGTGCAGATCTCCAAGGTGCCGGTGCAGTCCTGCCACCTGAAGACAGACTGTCTGTCCTGCGTCTCCATGAAGGACCCGTACTGCGGCTGGTGTGTCCTCGAGGGGAAGTGAGTCTCAAAAGCTCTATTTAAACATTAAGAGTTTTTCCATACACTTAAGATAAGATAAGATAGGACTTTATTTATCCCGAAGGAGATTGTTGTGCCAGAGTTACAAAAATACAATAAACACAGCAGCCTAATAATAAAACTGTACACTAACAGTGCCGTAAAAAGAGCAATTAAATATCTACAGGAAACACTTGTTTATTTTTGATTTGACACTTTTTTAGTGTTAAAATGAAACAACATTTTGAATGGGTGCCTTCCACCCTTGGGTATGTTTGATTGGCTCACCCTCTGCTTGTTGGACAGGTGCACGAGGAGGAAGGAGTGCAGCAGGTGGATGGATAACAACACCTGGCTGTGGTCTCCCAATCAGAAGTGTGTTCAGATTGAAGCCTTCGACCCCCCCAACCTCAGCTGTAGGAAAACACAGCAGGTAAGAGACACACTGAACAAAACTGAGGTTACATAGTCTGGTTCTTCTATTGGCTAGAGCTCCAACACATTGTACGTGATAGGCTAAGGGGCGGGACATCTCTAAGCTGGTTGACCAATCACAACAGAGCCGGCCAGCTAACCAATCAGAGCAAACTGGGCTCTGGTTTCAGACAGAGGGTGAAAAGAGGTGCTGCAGCACAGAGAAAAATAAAGAGCTTTTTGAACATTAAAGCATGGAGACATACTGATATACACCTGAACATCAGCAGGAGAGAACTCTTTAAAGTAGAGACACTACATACTGATATACACCTGAACATCAGCAGGAGAGGACTCTTTAAAGTAGAGACACTACATACTGATATACACCTGAACATCAGCAGGAGAGAACTCTTTAAAGTAGAGACACTACATACTGATATACACCTGAACATCAGCAGGAGAGGACTCTTTAAAGTAGAGACACTACATACTGATATACACCTGAACATCAGCAGGAGAGGACTCTTTAAAGTAGAGACACTACATACTGATATACACCTGAACATCAGCAGGAGAGGACTCTTTAAAGTAGAGACTCTACATACTGATATACACCTGAACATCAGCAGGAGAGGACTCTTTAAAGTAGAGACACTACATACTGATATACACCTGAACATCAGCAGGAGAGGACTCTTTAAAGTAGAGACACTACATACTGATACACACCTGAACATCAGCAGGAGAGGACTCTTTAAAGTAGAGACACTACATACTGATATACACCTGAACATCAGCAGGAGAGAACTCTTTAAAGTAGAGACACTACATACTGATATACACCTGAACATCAGCAGGAGAGGACTCTTTAAAGTAGAGACACTACATACTGATATACACCTGAACATCAGCAGGAGAGAACTCTTTAAAGTAGAGACACTGCATACTGATATACACCTGAACATCAGCAGGAGAGGACTCTTTAAAGTAGAGACACTACATACTGATATACACCTGAACATCAGCAGGAGAGGACTCTTTAAAGTAGAGACACTACATACTGATATACACCTGAACATCAGCAGGAGAGCACTCTTTAAAGTAGAGACACTACATACTGATATACACCTGAACATCAGCAGGAGAGGACTCTTTAAAGTAGAGACACTACATACTGATATACACCTGAACATCAGCAGGAGAGCACTCTTTAAAGTAGAGACACTACATACTGATATGAAGCTGAGACACAAAACACAATAGAAAAAGTGTAAGAAATACAGTAAACAGTTTCTTTGCTGTAACGTGAGCAAGTCACTAATGACACACAGCCTTGTGTTTTTAGCTGTGCTGTTTCTCACATGTGACTCATCAGAGCGATCAGCAGTTTCTGGGAGTGACTCGGCATTATTCCACTTTCATGAGCTGAATCAGCGCGACTGTCAGCAGAAATAATTCAGATTTTATGCATCTGGCCCACATCCCAAAACAACATCTAAATCATAATGTCACCAAACGTCGTTATTCCTTTAGCAACCTTCCCCGAGGCGGCCCCTAGAGGGTCCTCGCACCGGAGGTTAGGAACCGGTTTGAAACCTGCTGACAAAACAGTGAGAGAGTTTCAGGAGGTTTGAATTAAGATTACCTAACCATGATAAGAGCCATGGTTATCTCCTTTAGGATACTCTGGAGCAAGGAAAGGAGACATGAAGAAAGGGAAAAACCCTAAAACAATAAGGCCCCTTTAATTTTGTTATTATTGTTTATTTATTTTTAAGGTTTTAAACACCGACAGAAAACTCCAAACAAAGTTTTCACAGTTGCACTCACCTTCTTCTATTTGCATATTGTTTATTATAGTCTGACCTGATTGTAATTACCGCGCAGACATAATGTTTGTAATGTCTGATAACTGTATAAATCACTCATCTACATACTGAACACACAATCTGTCACTCCATTTAAACCTGTTGACATCTGACTTCTGAACCTCTTAGTTGAAGCTAAACTACAGAAAGAAATATTGTCAATTTCCAAATCTTAAAGGGGACCTATCATGCAAAATGCACTTTTGTACGTCTTGTATACATGAATATGTGTCCCCGGTGTTCCAGGGAACTCACCAAGTGTCAGAAAACACAACCCTCTCTATTTTCCTCCATACCCAAATCTCTAAAAAAGGGGCTGCAACGGATCTGATAAAAACTGATCCAGATTTGAACACTGTCCTGACGTCAGGACGGTGGCGCTACGGCTATTGGGCCAACTCCACCAATCAGGAGGAGACAGCCACGGCCATTGCCGTTCGAAAGCGCTGGAGACGCTGTAGTACATATGCCAGGCCTGTAGATGGTGCTGTTCTCACTGAATCAACCCTTGCAAAAACAGGGCTAAAAAAGTGCAAATTGAGCAAAATGAGGCATGGCTAAAATGCATGATCTGTTTGGTATTTTGAAAAAAAAAGTATAAATATGCCTTATATAGGTATGGTCCTACACTATATTATTCAAATATAGCATGATAGGTCCACTTTAAGTTTTTTTACTTGACTCACAGTTAACTCTTAAATGTGCTTCTCTGCTTATATCAAAGGGATGTCATTATGCATCACAACATGCTTCCGATATTGTTTCTAATCCCAGTTACAGAAAAAATACACATTAGCACTCCTAAGCATTTTAATTTGGATTTTATTTCCTGTTAATCCTGGGAGGAAGACGCTGGTTTGAGGCAACAGTTTGACCTCCGCTGACGAGATAATCTCCAGACGGATCCGCTGCATCGTAATCAGGGAGTTTGGGACTAGTTTGTGATTTTTGATCTGATAAGAAGGAGGGATTTCAGCTCTAAAGGAAAAACTTCTTGCAGGTTTACATTTTATTTAGGAGGAAGGAAGTCTCCGGTGAATTCATTGAGGAGCTTTCTCTCCGTCACCGAAGATCAAAAAGTTTGAAATTAAAACTTCAGCGGGGAAATTAAAACCTGCAGAGGTCAGCGAGGACTAATGAGAGAGCTGATGTTTAATCAGCTCAGTTTGAATAGTAATTATTACTGCACACACACACACACACACACACACACACACACACACACACACACACACACACACACACACACACACACACACACACACACACACACACACACACACACACACAGGCAGACAAACGCACAATTTATCAAGGTCAGCCGGTAGGGAATGGATTTGTATTTCTCTTTCTCTTACTTACACACATCTTTTTCTTGCTCATTAACACACACACACACACACACACACACACACACACACACACACACACACACACACACACACACACACACACACACACACCCACACACACACACACACACTACTCCCTGTTATTTGTATTATTATTAGTTATTTGACTTTCTTTTAACTATTATTATTTTATTACAATTATTATTATTATTGTGGTAACATTTCATATCCATTTTAAGATGATTTGATCTACTTTTTTACCTTATTTGTAAACTCTTGGGTGGTTTCATTCACTGTATAACAATACATTATACATATAGTCCACATGCACATTATTTGTTTATATGCAAAGAGTTGAAGGAAAATATAGAAGTAGTTCATCAAAAAAAGGAAGATACAGGTACCTCAGAGTACAGTAATTAGTTAATTGTATTGTTCCTTAGCGTTGCTTTGTCATCTCTATCCCTGGATGTATTACAGTAGGTCAGTGTTTGCGATGTTGCATATTCAGTAAGTAGCAATATTGGATTTGCAGTGATGAAGTACATTGTCAAGTATTTAATTGATTTGCCAAAAGTAGCCAAACATGGATATTCCTATCCATTTTTTAATTGTTAAACAGTTCAACATTGCAGAATATATACCGTCTTGCAAAATGAGACCCAAAGAATCTTTAAATGACTCACAAGAGATGCAAAACTACTAAGAATTAGACACACAAAAGGACTACAAATGGCCCAAAATCTACAAAAAGTTGGGAAATGATCTGGATCTGGATCTGAGTAAAACCCAGAGGTGTCTCGCTCAGCGGGGGGTGAATGATCCCCGCTAAATGTCTCTGTAATGACAGCTTCTTCTGGTTCCACTCTCTGATTGTTCTGGGAAAGAATGAGTCATTCAGAGATTCACTACAAGCAGATATTCTCTGGAAGTTCAAGGAGTTCACTTTGGGGGTTGTCCTTCTGACAGGCTGTAGGTACATCGATGCATCAAGGGCTGCAGATAAGATCAAATGTACTTTATTAATCCCAATTTGGGAAAAAGATGTGTTGCAGCAACATAATAATAAATTAAAATAGTAGAAATAAGACATTTAAAAATATAAACATCTCAAAATAGAAATAAACCAGCATTAAAGAGTAAGATTTGCAACTTAAAACCTGAAACTTGGAGGTTTTTGCTCTGAAACCTTACATATTTTACCCAAATCTGACTCAAATTGAATCAGCGTAGGAAGCCAAGAGACTCCAAAAGACCATAAATAAAAACAAACAATTATAAAAAGAATCAAAATGTCTACAAGGTAAACCCTAAAACCACCAGAAAGAGAGGAAAAATCACGACTCAAGACCCTAAAAAGTCTATAAAATGACCACAAAGAGACCCCTTTAATGTCCCTCCTCTGGTCAGGTGGATATCCACATCCCGGCGCTCCCGACGCTCCGACCCACCGACCGGCTTCGCTGTGAATTTGGGAAGTTTGGGAGCGAGGGGGTGGTGGTGATGGAGGACGGGAAGCTGCAGGTCACATGTGCGCTGCCCGACCCCGTGGGCATCCCCCCCACCACCCAGCAGCAGGGTAGGAAACGCTTGAATGTATTCATGGGATAATATATTCTGACTTTTTTAGCAGGCAGTACGATTTGTTTAATTATTTTAATTATTTGTATTTGATTGTCTTCTTTTTGATTTAATTACATTTATTAAATATTTTTCTTGTGTTTAATTTATTATTTAATTATTTTTGTTTTTTTAATTAGTTTTATTTAAGTTTTAATTTCATTTTCTTTTTTGCATTGAGGACAAAATGTGCAAAACATGTCTAATCAAAAATAATTTGTTACCATGTTTTTATGGGAGCAAAACAATGTATATGTCTTTGTTCAAAATGACCCAGTAGATTTGAAAGAACTGTAAAGAATTAATCAATTATCACATTTTTTAATAGTTGAAATTGCATTTAAACAAAAAAAAGATGGAGAAATGATTTAATATTTTGGATAATACTGTAAGCCTATTGTCTCCCTTTCCAATAATAGAATAAGTATATTGATACCTCTATTCTTATTCCTTTAAATACCTATAAACTACATGATTTAATTTTTTTCAGACTACGTGTCCGTCCGAGTTAAAGTCATAGTGAACGATAAAATCGAGGTGACGTCCGGAGAGTATCACTTCTACAACTGTGCTGCTACAGTCAGGAAGAACCAGAACACACCGTGAGATATACCATAAAAACACACATACAATCAGCCTTAAATCATGTGTGTGTGTGTGTGTTTAATGTTGTGTGTGTGTGTGTGTGTTTGCAGGTGTATAGCGTGTGTGACCAGTGCGTGGCGCTGTCAGTGGAACGCTCAGGATCACAGCTGCAGCGACGAAAGTGACGCTGCCGGAGGAGAGTTCATCGTGAAAACACAACAGGTGTGTGTGTGTGTGTGTGTGTGTGTGTGTGTGTGTGTGTGTGTGTGTGTGTGTGTGTGTGGTGTGTGTGTGTGTGTGTGTGTGTGTGTGTGTGTGTGTGTGTGTGTGTGTGTGTGTGTGTGTGTGTGTGTGTGTGTGTGTGTGTGTGTGTGTGTGTGTGTGTGTGTGTGTGTGTGTGTGTGTGTGTCGTGTGTGTGTGTGTGTGTGTGTGCGCGTGCTGGCACCGTGCCGTACCCTCTCATGTCCGCCGTTCTGGAAATTCCTCAGCCATATTTAAATATGTTCTTAGTTTCCTATCATCTGTGAGATGATAGAAATCTTAACATGTTGACTGAAAAAATTACTTCCAATGTGAGTCAAACTGATTTTAATGAATAAACAGCAAACAGATTTACCTTAATTTATGCTTATATGTATTACATTCTTCCACTTGTATGTTAAACTACAGATACTACTGTAGATGTTAATGGTTTAGTTAAAAAGCTTTTTTGAATTGGTGGTGACTTTTATTGCACATGTTATGACCCTAATCATATTCCCTGCAATCATTTCTCCCAGTATCAATGATTACATGATGATTTTAAGTGCTGATTATGATACTTTAAAGGGGACCTATCATGCAAAATGCAGTTTTTGATGTCTTCTATACATAAAGATGTGTCCCCGGTGTGTCGGGGAACTCACGCAGCGTCAGAAAATAAAACCCTCTCTCTTTTCCTCCGTACCCAAATCTCTAAAAACGGGGAACAACGGAGCTGATCCAGATTTGCGTCCGATATGACGTAATATCTGAAATGTGGACCCACGGCCCAATCAGAAACGTTGCTATCAGAAACAATGCCCGACTGTTTTGGACGTAATATGGTCGGTGTTTACATTAGCATCGCTAACACTCAGAGCTAACCTGTACTGGAGAGCATGTGTGTGAAGAAGCAGGAAATAAAAAGGAACTCACCTTGTGGTATAACCGGCAAGAGAGAAAGCCTTTGAGCTCCATACTGTTTCAGAGACAATCCTTGATAATCCATGATATGGCGTTTCATCAGTATTTAGTTTAGACAGTAGCTGCCGGGTCCACCATGAGCTCAGCCCCCTCCTTTTTAATTTTTTTAAAGCTTTATTCCCCAAATCAGCACTTTTGAAACAGGAAGTGAAATAGAGGGATATGAGGCATGGCTAGAATGGGTGATCTGTTTGGTATTTTGAGCAAAACACTTCATAGACGTGTTTTTTATATATTTGTATATATCTGAGACCTATGCTATTGCCTAAAAATAGCATGATAGGTGACCTTTAACTGATAGTATGTCAATTTTTTCCCGTGATGAAGGCTGGCAGTTGTCCTCAATTTGAGTCTCCGGAGCCGCTCTTAATCCCGGTCGGATTCCCAATCCCAATCAGCTTCCAGGGCAGAAACCTGGACATCTACCAGAAAGACGTGAGATTAACGTCATTTTAATTAAATACGGTGTTTTATTTCTGTTTCTAACGCCCCTCTCTGTGTGCAGGATCAGAAGTTTTCCATCGGCACGAATCTGATGAAGGACACGGAGCTGACGGTCATACAGGAGCAGGGGTCAAAGTTCAAATTCAATGGATATGAGGTCAGTGTGGAGCAAATTAAATACTAAAAGAACATATTTAATGTAGGTTGTTACCTAAATGTACCAATTAACTGCCTCTGCATCCAAATTAAATCCATTTATTCTCGTTTAATATAAACTCAAGCAGCTCTGTGTTTATGTTTTGAAGCTGCCAGGCGTTCATTACCCAATCAGACTGTGTCATTAATTATGATTACAGCAATTATGGAATCATTAGCGCTTCATTCAGGAGTAAATTAAAATCTGGAGTCAGTTTATTTTTGTTGTGTGTGGTTAGTAAACAGCTTGTATTTATATTTAAATGATTTTAAGGTTTATTTGTCTTTTAGGTTAATTTATACCTAAGCTAAAACGTCCTATTCACTGTTAAATAGACATGGCGCCCCCTATTGGGCTACAAAGCAGTTTAATTTGTATTATTCCCTTGTATTTATTTTAGGTAACCTCGAAGGATGAGCCTCAAATAAATTATTACATATTTTTGTTTAATATTCAAAGCTTTTTTATATTTTTTTCAAAAGATCAATTTGAGTTTTGATTTTTTAAATAAGAAAACGTATAATAATAATTAATTAAACGTTTCTTTCCCTTAAAAATATTGCTAATCTTAAACATAACAGTGATATCTTAAGTGTGTGTGTGTGTGTGTGTGTGTGTGTGTGTGTGTGTGTGTGTGTGTGTGTGTGTGTGTGTGTGTGTGTGTGTGTGTGTGTGTGTGTGTGTGTGTGTGTGGTGTGTGTGTGTGTGTGTGTGTGTGTGTGTGTGTGTGTGTGTGTGTGTGTGTGTGTGTGTGTGTGTGTGTGTGTGTGTGTGTGTGTGTGTGTGTGTGTGTGTGTGTGTAGTTCTCCTATGATAAGCAGCAGGAGGTGAACGTCTCCTTCCACATCATAGACAGAGGCACAGAGCGGATGGTTGACAGCACGCTGACAGGTTGGTGTTTCACTCACACACACATACTCTTAATCATACACACACCTATTTATACACTCCCACACACACACACAAATCAAGAGAAAGTGTGAACACACAGTTATCACGCTGTTTGACTGTCTGTCTTATTTACATTTCAATGCAAGATAAATTATGTAAACTAACTACTTCTTCTTCTTCGTCCTCCTCCTCTCCCTCCTCTTCCTCAGTCTCCCTGTATAACTGCTCAGTGAACAGGGAGGATTGCAGTCTGTGTAAAAACGCAGCTTCTCAGTATGAGTGTGTTTGGTGTTCTTCGTCTCGTTCCTGTGTTTATCGAGAGCTGTGTCCGTCCCACCAGCCGGCTCAGTGTCCGCCCCCCGAGATCACAGACGTGAGTAAAACGAAACAAAAAATCTGTCACAAAAATCCAATTCCCCTCCTGGGGATAAAACATGATTCTGAGTCTTCAGAGGTTTCAATACATATTGTATTCTTCCTCCATGTTTGTTTTATACTGTGCATTGTAGCAGAGCAAGTCCTCTCACAGTCTCAGAGTTTGAGGCGCTGTGATCTGTTCGTGTTATTTTAGAGTCAGCCGAGGTGTGAACAGAACCTTTAATACATGCAGTATATATTATATCACCTCCTTCCTCCTCACTGTTACAGAACAGCATGACAACCTTTTGACAGGACTCACGTCTGAAGTGTAGATAAAAAATAAATAATAAATGCAGCGGCAAATTGCATGCAGTGATTTCGGAGGGAGTAAGTGGAGAGGAACTGTGCAAGGAAAACACAAGGAAGCAATCACATGGATGAGTGAGGACGAGGAGGATTTAAAATGTATCTGCGAGTGAATCAGATTGTGTGAGATGACAAAAAACAACAATAACTCACTGCTGGTGGTTGTTCTTATCCTCAAAGCTGCACAGATATTTATATTTACTCTGTTGCATGATGAATCCTAACGTTTTAAAGGAAAAAGCTAAGTTAGGCTATAAAGGAACTACAGCAAGGTCACATGACTTCACGTCGCCACCGCTAAGTCACATGACTTCACGCCACCACCGCTAAGCTAAAGGTGGCTAATGTTGGGCTATAAAGGAACTACAGCACGGTCACATGACTTCACGTCGCCACCGCTAAGTCACATGACTTCACGCCACCACCGCTAAGCTAAAGGTGGCTAATGTTGGGCTATAAAGGAACTACAGCACAGTCACATGACTTCACGCCACCACCGCTAAGCTAAAGGCGGCTAATGTTGGGCTATAAAGGAACTACAGCACGGTCACATGACTTCACGTCGCCACCGCTAAGCTAAAGGCGGCTAATGTTGGGCTATAAAGGAACTACAGCAAGGTCACATCACTTCACGTCGCCACCGCTAAGTCACAGGACTTCACGTCACCACCGCTAAGCTAAAGGTGGCTAATGTTGGGCTATAAAGGAACTACAGCACGGTCACATGACTTCACGCCACCACCGCTAAGCTAAAGGCGGCTAATGTTGGGCTATAAAGGAACTACAGCACGGTCACATGACTTCACATCACCACCGCTAAGCTAAAGGTGGCTAATGTTGGGCTATAAAGGAACTACAGCACGGTCACATGACTTCACGTCAACACCGCTAAGTCACATGACTTCATGTCACCACCGCTAAGCTAAAGGAGGCTAATGTTGAGCTATAAAGGAACTACAGCACGGTCACATGACTTCAGGTCACCACCGCTAAGCTAAAGGCGGCTAATGTTGGGCTATAAAGGAACTACAGCAAGGTCACATCACTTCACGTCGCCACCGCTAAGTCACATGACTTCACGTCACCACCGCTAAGCTAAAGGTGGCTAATGTTGGGCTATAAAGGAACTACAGCACGGTCACATGACTTCACGCCACCACCGCTAAGCTAAAGGCGGCTAATGTTGGGCTATAAAGGAACTACAGCACGGTCACATGACTTCACATCACCACCGCTAAGCTAAAGGTGGCTAATGTTGGGCTATAAAGGAACTACAGCACGGTCACATGACTTCACGTCAACACCGCTAAGTCACATGACTTCATGTCACCACCGCTAAGCTAAAGGAGGCTAATGTTGAGCTATAAAGGAACTACAGCACGGTCACATGACTTCAGGTCACCACCGCTAAGCTAAAGGCGGCTAATGTTGGGTTATAAAGGAACTACAGCACGGTCACATGACTTCACGTCACCACCGCTAAGCTAAAGGTGGCTAATGCTGGGCATGATGACGTTTAGTCGTCTCATTTAGACACTTGTTAGCAACCGCCTTTTTTAAATTCACCAGTAGGGTATTTACTGACGTACTTTATGTCGTATAATAAAAATCTCTTCAGCTTGTGTTAACCACAGACCTTATTTCTGGGTTAAAGACTCTATAGCAGAGGTCTTAAACCATTTTTCAGACCAAGGACCCCTTGTCATGCCAAGTATAAACACACATATCTATGCTGCACTCAATACTAAGCTACTAAAATGCTAATATCTAGCCACAGCCAATGTTATGTGATACTATTCAACACAGTCTCACGGCATTTCGTGTTATAGTCACGAAATTAATCTATTGATTCGTGTTCACCAACACGATTTCGCCATTTTTTTCGTGTCACACAGAACGATTTTAAAAGCAATGTAAATAATAACAAATTAGAAGGAAAAACACAAAAATACAGATTTAAGTATTCTGACACAGAACGATTTTAGAAGCAATGTATTTATATTGGTAGTATGTTTCGTGCCTGCACCAAATAATAACAAATTAGAAGGAAAAAAAGATGACATAAAATACAGATTTCAGTATTCTGAGGCTCTGAGCCATTTCTTTTCCTCACGGACGGCAAAAACAGAGGATAGGGTTAGGCTTAGGGTAAGATATTGAGTAAGAACATGTTTTTATGAACCACACAGCTTCTGGTCTTCCAAGACCCGACCGGACAAAAAGACGTGTTGCAGGCACGAAACATACTACCAATAGAAATACATTGCATTTAAAATCGTTCTGTGTGACACGAAAAAAATGCGAAAATCGTGTTGGTGAACACGAATCAATAGATTAAATTAATTTCGTGACTAATAACACGAAATGCCGTGAGACTGGGTTGTACTATTAGATATATACTCATTATATTATCAAGCAAGTTGCATGTGTCACTCTTTCCTCTTTCCCCGCAGATCCTCCCTCGGTTCGGGCCTCTGAACGGACGGATCTCAGTGACCATCAGAGGCTCCAACATGGGGATAAAGAGCGCCGACGTGAGGAAGATCACGGTGGCCGGAGTGGACTGTTTTCACCAGGAGGAAAGATACTCCGTCTCCACCAGGTAACAGCTGACACACAACAACATGCACACCTCTCTGCGTCAAATTCAGTCTGTAAATCTGAAAATCATGATAAGTTTCCAAGACTACTTTGCACACAAGATGGAGGAATTCACTTTCAAGAAAAACCCTTAAAAGATTATTAATTTAAGGAAAATGTTCCCCCTTAAATGATGATATTCATAACTATGTTTCACCACAGGGACTACAGATGTAATTTAACTAATAGCTAAATCTGGCATGAGTTATTTCTATACTTTAACTTGAGTATGTGTCTTGTGTCCACAGTGTGGTGTGTGAGATCGGCCCTGCGAGGCAAGCGCCGCCCTCTGACCTCCCGTTTGAACCCTCGCTCAGCGGGGCAGTGGAAGTGGAAGTGGAGGGAGGGAGGACTGGGACGTCAAAGGTTTTCTTCACATATCGGGTAAGTTTGAACACAAACACTGCACTAAAAACACTTGTACTTCTATTGGCTAGCGCTCCAACACATTGTACATGATAGGCTAATGGGCGGGACATCTCTAAGCTGGTTGATTAATCACAACAGAACCGGCCAGCTAACCAATCAGAGCAGACTGGGCTCTGGTTTCAGACAGAGGGTGAAAAGAGGTGCTGCAGCACAGACAGTATGAGAAAAATAAAGAGCTTTTTGAACATTAAAGCATGGAGACATGTCCCAGTAGAGACACTACATACTGATATACACCTGAACATCAGCAGGAGAGGACTCTTTAAAGTAGATACACTACATACTGATATACACCTGAACATCAGCAGGAGAGGACTCTTTAAAGTAGAGACACTACATACTGATATACACCTGAACATCAGCAGGAGAGGACTCTTTAAAGTAGAGACACTACATACTGATATACACCTGAACATCAGCAGGAGAGGACTCTTTAAAGTAGAGACACTACATACTGATATACACCTGAACATCAGCAGGAGAGGACTCTTTAAAGTAGAGACACTACATACTGATATACACCTGAACATCAGCAGGAGAGGACTCTTTAAAGTAGAGACACTACATACTGATATACACCTGAACATCAGCAGGAGAGGACTCTTTAAAGTAGAGACACTACATACTGATATACACCTGAACATCAGCAGGAGAGGACTCTTTAAAGTAGAGACACTACATACTGATATACACCTGAACATCAGCAGGAGAGGACTCTTTAAAGTAGATACACTACATACTGATATACACCTGAACATCAGCAGGCGAGGACTCTTTAAAGTAGAGACACTACATACTGATATACACCTGAACATCAGCAGGAGAGGGACTCTTTAAAGTAGAGACACTACATACTGATATACACCTGAACATCAGCAGGAGAGGACTCTTTAAAGTAGATACACTACATACTGATATACACCTGAACATCAGCAGGAGAGGACTCTTTAAAGTAGAGACACTACATACTGATATACACCTGAACATCAGCAGGAGAGGACTCTTTAAAGTAGAGACACTACATACTGATATACACCTGAACATCAGCAGGAGAGGACTCTTTAAAGTAGAGACACTACATGCTGATATACACCTGAACATCAGCAGGAGAGGACTCTTTAAAGTAGAGACACTACATACTGATATACACCTGAACATCAGCAGGAGAGGACTCTTTAAAGTAGAGACACTACATACTGGCCTACTTTTCTTCTGCTTTATACATTGATCCATGAGATTGAATATTCTTTTCTGCTTTTTACCAAAATCTGAAAGTATCTGCTTGTTTTGTGTCTCGGGGAACAGATGTATTCCCTCCTGTGCCTCTGTGTTATTTGTATTATTTGTCTTGTTTGTGTTATTTGTCTTGTTTGCAGAGCTGCAGTTTGTCTCTCTTTGGTTATTTATTCTCCGTCTGCCAGAACAAATCTGAAACACCAACAAACCAAAATCTGCTCGACACAGAAAACACTGTCGTCTCTTTGCATTCATATTCACACCTTTCTTTATTTTTACCGCACAAATAACTTCTCTCTCCGCTGCTGTGTCTTAATTCTCCCGACAGATTGACTTCTTACATTTTTTCCGAAGCCGTTTTTTATCCTCAGAGGAATTCATATCCGCTGTGGTTTTGTTTGCCGCTGAACAAACAGGAAGCTTAATTAATATTCCTTGAGCACAGAAGCTGATAAAAGTCATGTTTGTTTTTAAGTTACACTTTGGGAGTTATTTTGCTTTCAATATCTGCTTTAGTTTTGATCAAAGCGTTCCTACCTGCAGCTGTTAATGTTTAATTCTCATTTTATTTTTCCCTTTGTTTCTCCGTCACTGACATTATGTTTGACGGGTCTTTGATTTTAGGTAAATTATTCTCATGCCAAAGCCTTCACAACATGTACTGGTGGGGGGGGGGAGAGTCTCTGAACAATAACACAGACTATTAAAAACTAATTAATAATCAAAGTTAAGAAAAATAAATTAAAAGTCCTCCTGAAGTAGAAAAGTATTGGCTTCAAAGTTCACTGACAGACCTAAAAATAACAAATCATTTAAATATGTGAAGCAGTGAGATGCTAAAAAATGAAAAGCTCATAATTGATCTCCCTCTCCCTCTTCCTCCAGGACCCCATACCCTCCTCTGTGCTCCCAGAGAAGGGTCCAGCTGCCGGGGGGACGGTGATCACCATCAAGGGGGAAGACCTGGACACCGCCACGAAAGACGATGTCTCTGTTTCTGTCGGAGAAGTTCCCTGTGAAGTGTAAGAGGCTCCTTTTTAAACCTTTACACAGAGGTGGGAAGTAGTGGAGTGCAAATACTTTGTTACTACTTTTACAATTTTCTAGTAACCTTCTTAAATACTTTAGGGATATTTAAACGTTTTCATTTCTCCCTTTCAGGCTAAAGTTCGGCTCTGAGATCTCGTGTAAAACGGGGAAATATCGGGGGCAGAAAGTTACCTCGGAGAGGTTAGTGGTGGCGGTGAAATACGGGACAAACACGACGAAGGAAATTCCATCCGCTTACCAGTACTTGGAAAACCCCAAGATCACAGATTTTAACCCCAAGAGCAGCTTCCTATGGTGAGTGTGTGCTTAAAAGCTGGTTTGATGTGATTTTATTGAATAAAGGTGATGGTTTATTAGAGCTATTGTAGGATAAAATAAATGGAAAATATAAAGCCAAGGGAGGGGGACAATGTTCCATGAAAAAATTACTTAAAAAATAAATAATACAATGTATTTGCTGTGCTGAGATGAGGCTGCTCCAACCTTGCACTATTTGACTAACACTATTTAAATATTTTGTAATCTTTATTATTATTATTTTTCTCCTCGTGTGTGTGTGTGTGTGTAGCGGTGGTCGGAGGATTGTGGTGTTGGGAAGCGGTTTCGATCTGATCCAGAGAGCCACCATGGAAGTCCTGTCCGCTAACGACGAGTTCTCACAAAACACCGCACCTGTACAGGTGTGTGTGTGTGTGTGTGTGTGTGTGTGTGTGTGTGTGTGTGTGTGTGTGTGTGTGTGTGTGTGTGTGTGTGTGTGTGTGTGTGTGTGTGTGTGTGTGTGTGTGTGTGTGTGTGTGTGTGTGTGTGTGTGTGTGTGTGTGTGTGTGTGTGTGTGTGTGTGTGTGTGTGTGTGTGTGTGTGTGTGTGTGTGTGTGTGTCTCTTTATAGTAGAGACACTGCATACTGATATACACCTGAACATCAGCAGGAGAGGACTCTTTAAAGTAGAGACATACTGATATACACCTGAACATCAGCAGGAGAGAACTCTTTAAAGTAGAGACATACTGATATACACCTGAACATCAGCAGGAGAGAATTCTTTAGAGTAGATACATACTGATATACACCTGAACATCAGCAGGAGAGGACTCTTTAAAGTAGAGACATACTGATATACACCTGAACATCAGCAGGAGAGAATTCTTTAAAGTAGATACATACTGATATACACCTGAACATCAGCAGGAGAGAACTCTTTAAAGTAGATACATACTGATATACACCTGAACATCAGCAGGAGAGGACTCTTTAAAGTAGAGACATACTGATATACACCTGAACATCAGCAGGAGAGAACTCTTTAAAGTAGATACATACTGATATACACCTGAACATCAGCAGGAGAGGACTCTTTAAAGTAGAGACATACTGATATACACCTGAACATCAGCAGGAGAGAACTCTTTAAAGTAGAGACATACTGATATACACCTGAACATCAGCAGGAGAGAACTCTTTAAAGTAGATACATACTGATATACACCTGAACATCAGCAGAAGAGGACTCTTTAAAGTAGAGACACTACATACTGATACACACCTGAACATCAGCAGAATAATTGAATGAAAACATTGTCTCACAGCTGGATGTTTTCTTCTGTGCAGTTTGTTCAGGAGCATGTGAGTAAGAACGACACGGTGCTTCAGTTTCTCTCTCCGGCGGTGAACTGCTCCGTCGACAGCACGGCGTTGAGATCTGTCCTCTGGTTGGACGACGAGAAGGAGGAGCTGAAAGGCTTCGACTATCATCCCGACCCCTCCTTCAACCAGCTGCTGAAGAACATCATCACCGAGACCAGCATCATCATCGTCCACGTGAGCTTTTATTCTGAAAATACATCAATGTGGCGCTACCCATATTCTATTTACATGTATATAGACTCTTTGCACTACTTTTTATTTTGTATTTTTGTATTTTATTACACATGTTGCGTTGTTGGAGGAGCTCAGGTCAGAAGAATTTCATTGCCATTTGTAGCTTTGTGCATATGACGATAAAACCTTTGAATCTTTGAATCTTGAAAAAACTATATCACAAAGGGACAAAACGTACTAGAAAAGACAAGTAACTACAAAGAGGACCAAATATGACTGAAAAGAGACACAAAAAACAACCACAAAGAGACTCAAAGTCACCATATAGAGACAAAACAATAACTGGATAACATATCAAACAGTGATAAAGACACACAAAATGACTGCAAAAACACAACTCATAACAAAGATAATTACAAAGAGGCTCAAAATGACCACAGAGATGCACAGAATGACTACAAATGGACACAAAACAACTTAAAAAGGGGGGAAACCGACCAAAAATAACTACATTATGCATATGTTGTCTTCACTCTACTCTTCTTCTTTGTGTGTTTTCAGGGTCGAGGTTTCTCTAAAGCCATGACGGCCAAAGAGGCGCAGGCGTTCGTTGGAGACGCCTCCTGTCCCGTCAACATCCTGCAGGTGTGTGTGTGTGGTGTGTGTGTGTGTGTGGTGTGTGTGTGTGTGTGTGTGTGTGTTTGTGTGTGTGTGTGTGTGTGTGTGTGTGTGTGTGTGTGTGTGTGTGTGTGTGTGTGTGTGTGTGTGTGTGTGTGTGTGTTGTGTGTGTGTGTGTGTGTGTGGTGTGTGTGTGGTGTGTGTGTGTGTGTGTGTGTGTGTGTGTGTGTGTGTGTGTGTGTGTGTGTGTGTGTGTGTGGAGTAGAATACCTCTGCTACGCGCCGTTCGTTGGATGAGGCTGGATCTCTATTAAATTAAGAAAGGAATTGAAAACACCGGAATCAAAGTTATAACAAATTATCTGAGTTTACTTCTAGTAGGAAACCAAACACATATACAAGTTATACAGAGTACTCCGGGTACTCCGGGCTTTTAGATTTGTGATGCGATTCGGATAAATGCATCGGGATCAAACCAACTCATCAAACCAAAAAGAAATTGGACTTCAGGTCTGTGATGCGAAGCGGATACAGATATCGGGATCAAACCACTCACCAAACCCAAAAGCATTTTTACACACACAAACATCAGTATTTCTATCTGTCTTTGGGGCGGAGATGGGTCATCTCTTCCTTCCCACTTTACTCCCAAGCGAATCAGAGAGCCCCTGGGGAGGAGCTGTTTAAACTGACCACCTCCCCCAAGTGCCCTGATTGGCTGGATTCGCTTCTGGCCGAGGTCAATCAGAGTTTCGAACAGAGTGAGACCCCAAACCACACTAGGTCAAAAGTCAATGTTTATCTTTACCTTATCTTACTCTACATTCCTTTCCATGGGGATATTTTCACCTAACCTTCCCTCCTTCCGACATTTAAACTCTTCTCCACTTATTTTACGATGTCTTTAACGACTTAATGACCGCATCTGGCTTTTAGGGATGATAAGGATGTTGGTGTGTTGAAACACAGAATCTCTGAGCCAGTGAATTTAAAAGTGAGAATAACATTCCTATTCTATATATAATTACCCAAACCGTTGTGATTACATAAAACAGTTCAAACAATACATGTTTACTTCAATACAGTGTAGAATCATATCTTCTTACTTCAGTGTGTGTGTGTGTGTGTGTGTGTGTGTGTGTGTGTGCACTCAGGACACACAGTACACACCTATAATAATAATAGATTACATGTCTATAGCGCCTTACAAGGGACCGCTTTACATGGTAAACAAAAGTGTGTGTGTGTGGCCTAGCATTACTATACTTGTGGGGACCTACATCTGTTTACACAGTCATGTGTAACGGACTCGCCTCCCTTATGGGGACAAAATGGAGGTCCCCATGAGGGGAATCATTAATTTTAGGGTGAAGACTTGGTTAGGTTTAGGGTTAGGCATGTGTCGGTTAAGGTTAGGATAAGTCTCCTGGAAATGCATTTAAGTCAATGTAATGTCGCCTGAAGGGGTGTGTGTGTGTGTGTGTGTGTGTGTGTGTGTGTGTGTGTGTGTGTGTGTGTGTGTGTGTGTGGTGTGTGTGTGTGTGTGTGTGTGTGTGTGTGTGTGTGTGTGTGTGTGTGTGTGTGTGTGTGTGTGTGTGTGTGTGTGTGTGTGTGTGTGTGTGTGTGTGTGTGTGTGTGTGGTGTGTGTTGTGTGTGGTGTGTGGTGTGTTGTGTGTGTGTGTCACCCTGTAAGATTGTTTACATCCACCTGGATCCATCTTTTTCTCTTTATACATATTGACGTGGTCATTTCTTACTTTAGGATTGTCTATATTGTAAATGTGTTATCCTTTAATGTGTGTGTGTGTGTGTGTGTGTGTGTGTGTCACCTGTAAGATTGTTTACATCCACCTGGATCCATCTTTTTCTCTTTATACATATTGACGTGGTCATTTCTTACTTTAGGATTGTCTATATTGTAAATGTGTTATCCTTTAATATGTGTGTGTGTGTAGGATGATAAGTTGATCTTGGAGGCTCCCTCCTCTCAGCCCAGATCTGGATCTAAACGTCAGCGCAGAGACACGACCAACGACCAGCTGGACCTCGTGGTAAACACAAACTTACCTTCATATATATGTGTTGAGTTCATTCAGATCAAACAGAGCTGCAGAATTACAGTTTCCTTCACCATATTTTAGAAGGGTTCAACATGACTTGATTCTGCTGCTGTGGGATTCAAACTATCATTAGTATCACAACGATTGAACCAGTGGGAAAGTTGCATGTTATTGTCTTGAAAAGCTGAAAAAAATTATAAAATGTTTTACATATAGGACAACGTTCTTAAAACATACTATTCATGTTTCTGTTTGATTTATTTTATGATTTATTATTTTACTTTTTTGCATTATTATGTCTCTAGATTATTTTTAAATGTTGTACTTTTTAAAATTGTATTTTTTTATTCTTATTAGTTTTTCATTTTCATTTTTTTAATATATATTTTTGATGATATATATATTTTTTAAATGTTTTTTTACTTAATATTTGTATAACTAGCATTCTGTCTCTCTTTAGGTGAAGTTTGGTCACGGGGAGTGGACGGTGGGCTCCGTTTACTACGCTCAGAGTAAAGACATCCCTCTGGTGATCATCATCCCCTCAGTGATCATCCCCATGCTCTTCTTCATCGCCATCTCCGTCTACTGCTACAGGTCAGAGATAAACATCAATTAGACGTGTGTAGACGTGTGTTGGGGTGTGTAGACGTGTGTTGGGGTGTGTAGACGTGTGTTGGGGTGTGTAGACGTGTGTAGACGTGTGTTGGGGTGTGTAGGGGTGTGTGTGTGTGTGTGTGTGTGTGTAATATATCTAATTGTGTGTGTGTGATAGGAGGAAGAGCCAGCAGGCGGAGCGGGAATACGAGAAGGTGAAACACCAGCTGGAGAATCTGGAGGAGAGCGTCCGGGACCGCTGCAAGAAGGAGTTCACAGGTACTCAAATATACTCAAATATTACATTATTACTCCAGTTTTTTACAACCTGAGACGACCTTTAGGTGCTTCTCCCATCAGGCTATGATACATTCTGCTCAAAAGATACATTGAAGACATGAAAATCTAATCAAATATCAAATTATGTTTTATTTATCTGTAATTTTAAATGTTTTTTCATTTTTAAATGTTATAGTGTGAAAAACCTGAATTATCTTTTAACCTGTAAGCCCGAGAGACCCCGGACCGGGGTACTGCCGCAACATCTTGCAGGAAACAGTGTCTGAGGGCATGTTCATTTAATAAAACTATGAATGTTTTATATCCATGTAACGGGAAGAAACTCATCTAACTGATCATTTTTATTTGTTTTTCAAAAGAAAACCCACAATGCTAACACTGAGCCTCTGAATTAGCAACGAGCGAAAAATGCTAACACCTTACTGCACCGAAAATCACTCACAAAACCTTATTATTTATCTTTTCACCACATCCAACACATCGTTTCACATCGTGAGGTGACACAGAATCTAACGACACCGACATTACCACTGAATTATACGTATTTGCGACGTTATAAGCAAAAAACGGACATCAAAACAGGTGACGCTAGGTAGCTAAAAATGCTAACATTTTTACCTTGGCTCTGAAGTCTCTCCAAAGTGGTCTTCAATGGCATTAAAACGATAAAAACGCTGCTGAAGTTAATCCATAGGTTAATCTAATGTGTCTGTGTCCCTTTGAAATGATTTCTGATAATCCATAAACCATAAAACTGCTTTTCCGTTTCCAGATGTCAAAGCAAGAGATAGGTCCACTCTGATGCAAAATTACATGCGCGAAGCCCCCACCTCTTCTCTTCACAACGTGTGTGTGGGGGACTCCTCCTTCGATTCTATTGGCTCTAACGGTCAGAAAGAGGTGTCAACCATCAAAATTGCGCAAGGGGGGCCAGAGATATGGAAAATCCACCCAAATGACTCCAGAAGTGGTTTCTTTTTGCTAAATCTCTCTAAAAAGGTCAAATGTCACTTGTTTTGCATCAATCTTGATACAGGGTACTTATTATATGTTGTACTTTGGATTCCTAAAGCTTTTAGTCTACTAACCCATCATCCAAGGGTAGTTTTCACTATAAGTAAAAAATTATTTTTGGACAGACACTATAATTTACAGTTTTTTACTATGTAAAATCTGAATTTTCTTTAAAATAAAAAACATCTATATTGATTCTGACTTTTCTACATCCAACTCACAACTTTATCATTACTTTGAGAAAAAAGATTATTAATTTAACCCTTTTAGAAGGGAAGATATGGTCATTTGTTCTGGGAATGTCATTTTCGAGCCTGAGACCTGAAAAACAGGCTCAGGGCTAACCTGTTAAGCCCCGAGCCTGTTTTTCAGGTTTCAGGCTCGAAAATGACATTCCCAGAAATTCTTACCTCCGCCTACAAAAAACCCATTACTTATAGTGAAAACCACCCTTGGATGATGGGTTAGTAGACTAAAAGCTTTAGGAATCCAAACTATAACATATAATAAGTACCCTGTATCAAGATTGAGGCAAAACAAGTTAAATTTGACCTTTTTAGAGAGGTTTAGCAAAGAAAAGTTCCAGGCGGAATAAGCTTTCGGCACATTTGGGTATATCTGGTTCCATCAGTGCCATTTGACCTTTTTCAGGTACCAGACTATAAAAATGATGTATTACATTGAATTATCACCATAGGTATTCATTCCATCCAAAGAAAAAAAAAAAAAGAAAAAAAATTAATTAAAAATTTAAAGATTTAAAAAAAAAACTTTTTTTTTTTTTTTTTTTTTGTGGAAAAAAAAAGACCCGCCGAGGGGGGCTTTGGGGCTTAACAGGTTGAACAGGTTAAAGTATTTGTTTTTTAAGTTTAAATATTATTTAACATATACATATATACAACTTATATCTTGGTAACTTTATTCAACATTTCACAGCAAAAAACGGTGAATGCAAAAAAAAATGTTTTAAATTTGAAGACTTTCTAAACAAAAGAAACATGTTATAAAAAAGAATTTATAATAATAATATTAATAAATAAATAATCATAATTTTATAAATTACAATAACACAATATTAATAAAATTAAAATTATAATGATTTGCTGTTTTCACTCTGTTCCCGTCAGACCTGATGATAGAGATGGAGGACCACACCAGCGATCTGAGCGAGGCGCGGATCCCCTTCCTGGATTATAAAACGTACACCGACCGGAACTTCTTTCTGCCCACGAAGGACGGCGCGGACGACACCATGATCACCGGGAAAATACAAATCCCAGAAGCCCGAAAGGCCATCGTAGCTCAGGCTCTGAACCAGTTCTCCAACCTGCTGAACAGCAAACCCTTCCTCATCAACGTGAGAGGAACACGTCTTTTACGGCTTCTTTACTTACGTTTTATTCACTTATTGTTCACGTTGACATTTACTCTAGCACCCCCATGAGTTTAAATATTGTATATAAGCATCTTTGAGCACTAGGAAAAGCGCTGTAAAAATGAAATGTATTATTATTATATATAATACTTGTGGAAATCGGCTTTCTTAATAAAAAATATGAACCCAAAGATAATAAAATAATCCAAATTACAATTATTATTATATTTACTATCACTAGCTTTTCCCTTTAATGGATTATGATCTGCATTCAGAGTTCTTCCAAAGATCACAGCGTCACTTCGTTGCTCAAACCCAGTCATGTCTTTAATCTTAAACCCCTCTGTATTTATGTCCCGTAGTTTATCCGTACGTTGGAGAGCCGTCCGGACTTTAACGCTCGTGCTCGCGGTTCCTTCGCCTCTCTGCTGACGGTGGCGCTGCACGGGAAGCTGGAGTATTACACCGACATCATGAGGACGCTGCTGCTGGAGCTGATGGACGAACACGTGCAGAACAAAAACCCAAAACTCATGCTGCGCAGGTCAGGAAACACAAGAACTCTCGCTAGAAACATTCAGTTATTTACACAAAAGTACACACATCCTTTCCTCAAGTAGAAGTACAGATACTCGTGTTTAAAAATACTCTGGTGAAAGTAGAAGTACTGACTAAACTTCTTTACTCAAGTAAAAGTAAAGAGGGCTTTGAAATGTACTTCAGTAAAAAGTTCCCATAACTAGCAGCTGTTTTAAAGAGTACCTGACCTCCCTTTATATTAATAGAACAATAATGTCATTGTTAGCTAATGAATGTTTCCATGCTGAACAACGGCAACATGACAACGTTTTCATTGGTCCCTCTTCTTTAGAGAAGACCAGGAAATGATGGATACACGGATCGTGTTCAAATCCATGGGCGTAATTTCCACTGGGGACAAATGGGATTTTGAAAAGTGTTTATTATCATTTTTTTACGCAAGCGGTCATCGTCACGGAGGAGCGTGCGTGTGTGTGTGGCACGAGCGCATCTTGTGAGAGAGAGAGACATAGAGAGTTATGGGGTTGATGTTAGCATTTGGTGCTAGCTCGGAGTTAACGGAGATTAGAAGCTGTCTCAACAGTAAGGAGAGGGAGAGCTCTCTTACTAAATAGTAATACAAAAAGAAAAATAGTTTAAAAAAGTGAAATAGTGCAATAAGAGTCTATATGCAAGTTATTGGAATATGATATATTAGGTAAATAGATAAATAATTTCTAAGTAGCAGCCAGATGAATGTTATGGATGTTGTTTCAACAGTTCAGGTGTTTAACAGTCTTCTGGCCTGTGGGATGAAGCTGTCCCTGAGTCTGGTGGTTTTAGTCCGGATGCTGCGGTACCGCCTGCCAGACGGTAGCAGACAGAACAGTTTGTGGCCGGGGTGATGGGGGTCTTTTATAATCCTGAGGGCTTTCTTCCTGAGCCGCTGGGAGTAGAGGTCCTCCATGGATGGCAGCTCCGTCCTGGTGATGTGCTGTGCAGTTTTCACCACCCTCTGTAAAGCCTTACGGTTAAGGGCGGTGCAGCTGCCGTACCAGGCCGTGATGCAGCCAGTCAGGATGCTCTCTATGGTGCACCTGTAGAAGGTCAGGATGCTCTCTGTGGTGCACCTGTAGAAGGTCAGGATACTCTCTATGGTGCACCTGTAGAAGGTCAGGATGCTCTCTATGGTGCACCTGTAGAAGGTCAGGATCCTCTCTATGGTGCACCTGTAGAAGGTCAGGATGCTCTCTATGGTGCACCAGTAGGTCAGGATACTCTCTATGGTGCACCTGTAGAAGGTCAGGATCCTCTCTATGGTGCACCTGTAGAAGGTCAGGATGCTCTCTATGGTGCACCTGTAGAAGGTCAGGATGCTCTCTATGGTGCACCTGTAGAGGTTGCAGAGTATCCTGGAGTCCATGTTGAACCTCCTCAGCCTGCGGAGGAAGAAGAGCCGCTGTCGAGCTCTTTTGGTGATGGTGGTGGTGTGAAGAGTCAGGTCCTCAGTGATGTGGAGTTTTGATGGATTTTTTAAATTATAAAATGTATAATAATTAAACGTGTTTTTTCCAGATTGTTGAACTGTCCCTTTAAAATATTGTGTGTGTGTGTGTGTGTGTGTGTGTGTGTGTGTGTGTGTGTGTGTGTGTGTGTGTGTGTGTGTGTGTGTGTGTGTGTGTGTGTGTGTGTGTGTGTGTGTGTGTGTGTGTGTGTGGTGTGTGTGTGGTGTGTGTGTGTGTGTGTGTGTGTGTGTGTGTGTGTGTGTGTGTGTGTGTGTGTGTGTGTGTGTGTGTGTGTGTGTGTGTGCAGGTCGGAGACGGTGGTGGAGAGGATGCTCTGTAATTGGATGTCCATCTGTATCTATCAGTTCCTCAGGGTAACGGATATATATATTTTCTCTTGTTTTTTCACTTCCTCTCCGTTTGTTTTGACTGTTCTTCGATCTGCTTCTCTCTCTTCTTCCTCTCCAGTTATAATTGCCTCTTTGAAATGTTCCTATGTCTCTCTTTTCTGTGGAAATCCGTTTTGTTGCCCCTTGTGTTTTAGTTTGTTTGTGCTGTTCGGAACAACCAACAGCAGCAGCTCAGAGTTTCTATCATTTAACATCCTCGTACCAAAAAGTGTGTTTGTTATGTTGTGTTCAAAATCTGCAGCTGAATGTCAATGAGTTTATTCCCTAAACCCTGAATAAGTCCTGCCAGTATCCAAACATATCTTTTTTATAATTATATTTAATTGTAGTATAGATTACGTCTATTATATTTCATTTGTAATTATTTGTAATTCTTTCTGATATGATTGTGTGATCAGGACACAGCAGGGGAGCCTCTCTACAAGCTGTTCAAGGCTCTGAAGCATCAGGTGGAGAAAGGGCCGGTGGACGCCAAGATGAAGAAAGCCAAATACACTCTGAACGACACGGGGCTGCTGGGAGACGACGTGGAGTACTCAGTACTGGTAAATACACATAATATACACCCAGTACACACTCAGGACACACCGTATACACACAGCATACACCCATTACACACACAGTTCACACACAGTACACACAGTATACACCCATTACACACACAGTACACAGTATACACCCAGTACACACACAATACACACCCAATATACACCAAGTACACACAGTATACACCCTGTACACACGGTATACACCCAGTACACACACAATACACACCCAATATACACCAAGTACACACAGTATACACCCTGTACACACGGTATACACACACAATACACACCCAATATACACTAAGTACACACAGTATACACCCAGTACACACGGTATACACACAATGCACACAGTGCACCCAGTATACACTCAGTACACATACTATTTTATGAATCACACATTATTAGTTGCAGCCCAGTTTGCTTATAGTAGCAAATGTGCTTTTGTAAGGGTTTCAAAGGTGTGTGTGTGTGTGTGTGTGTGTGTGTGTGTGTGTGTGTGTGTGTGTGTGTGTGTGTGTGTGTGTGTGTGTGTGTGTGTGTGTGTGTGTGTGTGTGTGTGTGTGTGTGTGTGTGTGTGTGTGTGTGGTGTGTGTGTGTGTGTGTGTGTGTGGTGTGTGTGTGTGTGTGTGTGTGTGTGTGTGTGTGTGTGTGTGTGTGTGTGTGTGTGTGTGTGTGTGTGTGTGTGTGTGTGTGTGTGTAGACTCTGCAGGTGTTGGTCCACGGGGAGGGTCCTGACGTGACTCCAGTGAAGGTGTTGAGCTGCGACTCCATCACACAGGTGAGGGTTTATTCACGCAATTAATGTTAAGCCATTAAAGTTCTTTAGAAAATCAACATTTGTGCAGAAACGTGTTGTGGGGTAAGATGTAAACGTGTGGTCCTGCAGGTGAAGGAGAAGATCATCGACCAGGTGTACAGGAACCTGCCGTACTCTCAGAGACCAGAGGTGGAGAGTGTTGCTCTGGGTACGACACACACACACGTGCGCACGCACTTACGCACGCACAGTCATAATTCTGAAAAAGAATAAACAATTTCTGAACAATGTCAACATTTTGAAAAAAAGTCATACAAATCTGAGAAAAATCAGAAACAAAGCAATAATTATTAAAAAAAAAATCTGAAAATGTCAAAATCTCTAAGTGAAAAAAGTAGAAGTTCAGAAAACTTTGAAAAAAGTCAAAATTCTGAAAACACACACACACACACACACAAGTAAAAATATCAAAACAAATATTATATTTCTAGAAATAAAATAAGTTGATGTTACAAATTAGGAGTGTGTCGCCTCCTGCTGGTTCATGGTGGAACTGCAGGGTTACTGTGAGACTTAGTGGAAGAAAGAATAAGGAAATTACATTTAATTTAAGGACGAAATTAGATTTTCTTTTACCTATTTTAATGCATTTTTCTCTTTTCATCGTTTCAAATTGTTAGTTTTTGGGGATATTTGTTGTCTTTTCTTTGCCATGTAGTATACTTCAGTACCTTTGACTTTTTGTATCTATAAAAAACATTATTATACAACACCATATTCTGAAAAACACTCATTAAATGTATTTCCTGACGTTTCCTCAGAGTGGCGTCCGGGCTCCACGGGTCAGATCCTGTCCGACCTCGACCTGACCTCTCAGAAGGAAGGACGCTGGAAGAGACTCAACACGCTCGCTCACTACAACGTGAGATACTTTGATATTTGACTGTGTTTAATGTGGTGCAAAAACACAATGTGTTGTTTGTCAGAATCAGAAACAGGTCGGTTGACACGTACGAGGAATTTGACTTGATGTCGTGGTGCGTACATAAAAGTCAAACCAAAGTTAAAAACACAGTTAGAGAACTATTTTAAGAAAACTATAATAACATTAAAAAATAATAGAAAATATAGTAACTTGTTATGGTGAACTGGATGTCTTTGGACTGATGGACAGAAAACGTTAAGATGTCGGGGTTTAAGATAAGATAAGATAAGATGTACTTTATTGATCCAAATGTGGGATATGTTTGCGTTGCAGCAGCATAAAGAGACATGGCATTGCACATAAGTAGAAATGAAAAGAGTATACATTAACCCAGTACACTAAATCTATAACTGTCTGACAAATAAAAGACTATTGAAGCGCTGATTTACATGAAATAGATTATAAAGCAGGATATTATATACATATATATATATATATATATTTATTTATATTTAGTCGTATGTTTCCCTGTGATTTCTTTCAGGTTCGAGATAACGCCACGCTGGTTCTCTCCAGAGTTCTACACTCACAGTCCTTCCACCAGCACCAAGACAACTATGAAGAGAGTATGTGCACACACACACACACACACACACACACACACACACACACACACACACACACACACACACACACACACACACACACACACACCCTTGACTCTTTATATTAATACTAAATAAATACCTAACTGAATGTGTTTTTAGTTGTGTTTCCTGTGTGTTTCCTGACTTTCGGGCAGGGGTATCATAACCTCTCCTCCCTTTCAGAGAACGCTCTGCTGGAGGACGACCACACCTTCCACCTGGTGCGTCCGGCAGATGAAATGGACGAGGGGAAGTCGAAAAGAGGAAGCATGAAAGACAAGTCCATGACGAAGGCCATCACCGAGATCTACCTCACCAGACTGCTGTCCGTCAAGGTGAGACACGAGGACGTGTATACCTTCAATCCAATCTGAAATAGATATGCACTAATATATTACACAGTATTCATGTGTTAGTAAGCCCACTTTACAAATACATTCAGTCAATTCAAGTTGAAAACATTTTCCAACAAATCTAAGTTGATAAGAAAAAAAAAACATAACTTATTTACATAACAAGCTTGAAATGTACCCTTCATATTTCCCCTTATTATAATCAATTCTGATCCTTCTGTTCTAAGGAATGAGCTGCTAACAGAATACATGCAACCCTACGGAGAGCTGTGATGTTTCTTAAAGCATATTCAATCATCAAGAATCATTTACCCACATTTGATTGATTTAGCTAACTTATAACTTCACTTATGAGGACATGTACCTCACCTCTAGTGAGCGGCCCAGCCCTTCCTATATCTTTCTGTATGTGGCCCTCAGTGAAAACAGTTTGGACACCCTGCAGTATATAAACATGTGTGTGTGTGTGTGTTTCAGGGCACTCTGCAGCAGTTTGTGGACGACTTCTTCCGCAGCGTGTTGTGTTCAGGGGCCGTTGTTCCTCCGGCCGTTAAATACTTCTTCGACTTCCTGGACGAGCAGGCGGAGCGACACGACAACGTGGACGAGGAGACGCTGCACATCTGGAAGACCAACAGGTACACAACGAGTACTGTGTGTACAAGTACCACAAGTATTATACAAGACGAGTACTGTGTGTACAAGTTCCACAAGTTGTATACCTGGTACTTGTCTTATATATTCTAGTTGTATTCAAGTTAACCAAATACATTAAGGTTGTACAGTACAGGAATCATTCAATCTATTTTATAGTCTTACTATTGAATGAAAAGTGCCCAAACTTTTGATAAAATAATCATTGTTTTTCAACAAAAGTGCTAAAAAACGTTATTCATGGTCAAATGAATGTGCATAAATTGAGTGTATGTAAAATATATGTATTTATTTTTATCATTCATACCAAATGCAACCTCTGTTAGCAAACACTTTCAAATAAATATGATTGTTTTTATCACTGTATTTAAAAAAAAAAAAATGCTCAGAATTCTGACAATCTTTTTTTTTTCTTCTGAAAATAAAGTCTTAATTCTAATAAAATAATAAATAAATAAACCTAAGAGTGTGTGATTGGTTCTGACGGGGTCTTTGTCTCCCCAGCTTGCCCCTGCGGTTCTGGGTGAACATCCTGAGGAACCCTCAGTTCATCGTAGACGTTCACGTGACGGAGGTCGTGGACGCGTCGCTGCACGTCGTCGCTCAGACATTCATGGACGCCTGCACCAAGACGGAGCACAAACTCAGCAGAGTGAGTGCAACAAAACATTACATTTAACTCCTAGAGAAACGTTCAAGGATTCAGGGCTTTTATTGTGTACATAGCTACGGTGTGGATATCTCAATGAAGATCTGAGGTCACAGGCTCCTCCTACAGTGCAACACAATAACACAGATACAATAGTGCAAGTAAATAAAATAAAATAGAATATAGTAGACCTACTGTTTGAGAAAACTCTCAGGTCTTTTGTAACATGCATCCCATACGGAGAAACGTCCCTTTATCTTAAAGTATTTCTGTTAAAGTGATCCTTATGTCAGAAATCTGAAGAAAAGTCCAAATTCTGAAAATTGTCCAAAATCTTAACATTGAACAAAAAGGCAAAAATCTGAGAAAAGACTCAAATCTGAAAAAGTCAAAATTGTGAAAGAATCTGAAGAAAAACCGGTACCACTTTACAATAAGACTCCCCTTATAAAGGATTCATAAAGGGTTTCTAATTAGGTTATTAATTAGGTTGTAAACACTCCATTACAGTTTAGTAGCTGGGGCAGTAACTATAGTAACGCAGTGTAGGCGGAGCCGTGACGTCATCTTCAATACGAACCATAAAACCAACATCAGCCGTTAGCTGTTAGCACTCAGAGCTCACAGCTCCTCATATCTGTTCAGAAACTAGACAGAAGTGAAACAAGTACAAACCACAGACTGCCTGTGTCATGGCGAATACAGTCGCTGCTTTATTTATGTCTGTAGGCCGTTGTTGTGAGTGTGGACGGTCAGAGCATATACTGCGTTAGCTTAGCCGATCTCCATTCAGAAAACACGCATTTTAAAAGGTGTTTCGCCTGCCGTCTGTCTGCAGACTTGTCAAAGCATTAATTCATGGTTTTTACTAACCGGTATCAGTATGTTGTTACTTCGGCATCATTTTGAAACGTGTATTACAATTAAATCACGGTCAAATATGTTCATTTTGTTGTAGTTGTAGCCCCCTTGCCATCACTAGTTTAGCATACTGAGCCCGGTTGTTGGCCCGGAAAGAACCTGGATTTTGGAGAGCCAGAAAAACTGTGAAAAAGTACCCGTTAGCCGGAACTACCCCTAGTGGAAACGCAACAAAAAACGGGCCGGGTTTGGCACGGCACGCTTAAACCGTGCTACGCTTAAACCGTGCTACGCGCTGCAGTGGAAATGCGCCATTAGCTAACTTCGTCTTCTTCATCAGCCAGCATCCTTGGTATCTGTTGTTCACTGAGTTGATTGAACCCCATCCATCTTGATGTTTCTTGGCATCTCTTTATGACCATTTATTTATGAGTTACTAACATTTATAACTGCCAAAAGGGAGCCTTATTGTAAAGTTTAAAACACACATTCCCATGTATTAATGAGTTACTACCATTTCTAAATATAAGGCTTAGCAGTACAGATAAATGTGGGCTCACTATTTGACAAGAGGACTAAGCCTTATATTGGCTACTTAGCGAGAATCAACTCAGTGAGCAACAGATACCAAGGATGCTGGCTGATGAAGGAGACGAAGTAAGCTAGGTAGCCAATATAAGGCTTAGCAGTACAGATACATGTGGGCTCACTATTTGGCAAGCAACCGGTCACAGTTGCCCTGTTTATCTCATGTCTTATAAAAGCTTATTAATGATTTATAAAGTGTTCACAACCTAATTAATAAATGAATTACAAACTATTTTACCTTTATACGGGTATTCTTATTGTAAAGTGAAAAAATCAAACATTTGAAAAAGACACAAATCGGAAAAAGTCAAAAATCAGAAGGAAAAAAAAGTCCAAATCCTGCATGAAGAGCGTCTTGTTTACTTCTCATTTTGTGTTTCATATCATTCTAAGAGACGATTTGCAAATAACTAAAGATATTCCTCTGTTTCCCTGCAGGAGTCTCCTAGCAACAAGCTGCTCTACGCAAAAGAGATCTCCACGTACAAGAAGATGGTGGACGAGTGAGTGTGTTTTATTAAATACACAGGACAGATGTGTATTTATATATTAGTGCACAGCAGCGTGGATGCATTTGGATGCATCAGTTAAAGCTTAAAATATCAACTTACAAATAAGAACATTGTTATTATTAAATATCTTTTCCCCCAGTAGTTTACAGTGTTAAAAAACAGAACATCAAATTCTCTCGTTTAAAATTATCATTATTAAGTAGAATCAAAGCCTTTTTTTAAATTATACGTGTGTGTGTGTGTGTGTGTGTGTGTGTGTGTGTGTGTGTGTGTGTGTGTGTGTGTGTGTGTGTGTGTGTGTGTGTGTGTGTGTGTTGTGTGGTGTGTGTGTGTGTGTGTGTGTGTGTGTGTGTGTGTGTGGTGTGTGTGTGTGTGTGTGTGTGTGTGTGTGTGTGTGTGTGTGTGTGTGTGTGTGTGTGTGTGTGTGTGTGTGTGTGTGTGTGTGTGTGTGTGTGTGTGTGTGTGTGTGTGTGTTCTCTCTAGTTACTACAAGGGCATCAGAGAGATGGTCCCTATCAGCGATCAGGACATGAACACACACCTTGCTGAGGTTTCCAGGGTATGTAAAGAAACTCATTTTAAAAACAGAACATGGGAAATGTCTATTTTTAGGTGATTTTTTAACGCGTTTGAACCTTTGTTTTGCAGCAACACACACACGAGCTGAACACCGAGTTGGCCTTACATCAGCTGTACCAGTACGCCAGCAAGTACTACGATGTGGTGAGAAACGGCTTTCTGTCAAATAGGAATATGGTGGTTTTCAATTTCTGAGAAAAGTCAATACTTGGAGAAAAACAGTCTAAATTCTGAAAAATGTGAAAAAAGTCAACATTATGAATAATTTGAAAAAGTCAAAATTCTGAGAAAAAATATCTAAATCTGAAAAAAGTCCAAAATTAAGAAACATTTGAAAAAAATCATAATTTGAAAAAAGTCAACAATTTGAGAATAAAAGTCAAAATTCTGGAAATTTCAAAGAATTCTGAAACTAAATTCAAAATCGGAAAAAGTCATATTTCTGTAAAAAACAAAAAAAGAATCTTAGGGAAAAAAAGAAACGTGATCCGTCTCTTCAATGTGTTTCAACCACAGACCTTATTTCCAGCTATTTTCCAAAATCCTATGGAGAAATTGGATTGCGTTTTTGTCGAAGGAACCGGAAGGAGTTTACTTGCGTGTTTTAGGACGCGTCACTGTGGCACTCTATGTAGAATGCTGTCTCTTGGATGCTTCAGTGTAATCCTGTTTTATGTTTCTGCATTACGAGTCAAAAAGCAGAATCTGAATCTTTACCCAAACGTTACGTCATTTTGTCGTCTTTTCCAGATCATCAAGTCTCTGGACGAGGACCCGGCGGCCCAGAATAAGCAGCTGACGCTCCGCCTCCAACAGATCGCCGCCGCGCTGGAGAACAAAGTCACTGACCTTTGACCTTTGACCTCAGTGAAGGTCGGATACTAAAACACACAGGATGTTGTTTTTCCCATGAATGGACCTAAAAGGAGGACGAGCTCACGGACTCTAAGGAATGTTTTGACCATAATAAGGACTGAAGTGGGAGGAGCCACAGGAAGCTGATGGCCATATAAGGACTGAAGGAGGGAGATGTTACGAATGAATGAAGATTTTTGGACAATTTAAGGAGAGAAAACACCAAGAAGGCCATTTTAAAATGTGTGAAATCAAAGGGTTATTTTTTTAATTCGGTGTGATAGTCGGTCCTTTTTGCTTCTCTGCACCACACAATTTATTTTATCATTCAAGGACTAAAGAAGTGCCACTTTTTGGATGAAGAATTTACATAAAAAGACATTACCAAATATTTTCTTTATATGCGACGCAGCCCTTTTTTTTTTTGGAAGTACTACCACTTGCGTATCACAGAACTGTGGATTTGAGGAGAATCAGAATCTTGATTTAAGGTCAATATTTTTTGTTTCCACACTAAACGGCAACAAGAGAAATCGGATGTTTTGTCAGTAAAAGAAAATCGTTTCATCCTAACGCGTTTATTTAATCGACCAATAGAAACCCACTACGGTACACACCACTGGCCAATCAGGGCTCTTGGTTGAGGAGAGTGAATTCAGGGTACGATGTCCAAAAAAACCACATAATTTTAACCTTTTTTTATCATAGCCAAATGTTGTTTTTCATATCAGATCATGTGATGACACCACGCAGATTATTGCTGAATATTTGTTAGTATTATTCTCTGTATGCAGGCTTTCCATATATGAGAATGATCTTTTTAATGGACTGATACAAAGCCACTTCATTGCTTTATTTTGCAAAGTGTTAATCAGGGTGGTCCATATCCATGTGCAAGAGTGTGTGAGTGTGTGTTCAGCATTTGTATCATCACCGGTTTGCTTGTTTTGACTTCTGCCTAATCATGCTTAAAAAACACTTTTATCATTTACTGTGATTTGTTTTTATAATCTTTTTAGTTTCACCTCTGATTGCCCTTCATATATATAATGCTGCTTTTCGTTTCTGCGCACATGTGAGGAGATGAAGTGTCTTCTGAAGACAGGGTATCCATGCATCCTTCAAAAAGGCGTTGAATAAATCAAAATGTGAGGTGTTAAATGTATTAAATCCAGTTATTGTATGGCCTCTTCGTCCACCGTGCTTTGCAAGTGTTCTTCAAACTGCAATATGACAACAACAACAAAAGGTACGTCCATTCAAAACACACTGAAACAACAATCTAACGACATCACATACATACACACACACAGAAACAAAACCATAAAGGAAATACATCTTAGTATGTGTATGTATTTCTTTGTTTGATTTGATGCATTTTAAGTCTTCATTACACAAGAAATTACATTAAAATACAAATGAAAGCACATTTGTGCATATTAGTGTCCTGCAATGTGTCTCCTCTTCGTGTCATCGTGAGGTTTCATCTCCTCAACTACACATTCATCATCCTCACCTTAAAGAGAATAATACATGTGCATTATTCTTTGCCTTCTGAGCCCAGACCACGTGCTTTATGTAGAGAGTTGATGTTACAAATATGCCGTTTGTAAGGTGGAGAAAAGGTGGTGGATTTATAGAATATTTACAAACGGCATCTTTAAAATATGAAGCAATACGACCTTCAGTTTGAGCACCACATGACCTCCAGACGGAAACTTCTCAGACCGTTTCTCTGTCAGAAATGTGTTTATTGAAGCCACATTAGTGCAGAGAAATCTAATATTGACCTGTAAATTATCCAGAAATAAAGAACTCTTTAAAGTAGAGACAGTACATACTGATATTCACCTGAACATCAGCAGGTGAGGACTCTTTAAAGTAGAGACACTACATGCTGATATGAACCTGAACATCAGCAGGAGAGGACTCTTTAAAGTAGAGACACTACATACTGATATGAACCTGAACATCAGCAGGAGAGGACTCTTTAAAGTAGAGACACTACATACTGATATACACCTGAACATCAGCAGGAGAGGACTCTTTAAAGTAGAGACACTACATACTGATATACACCTGAACATCAGCAGGAGAGGACTCTTTAAAGTAGAGACACTACATACTGATATACACCTGAACATCAGCAGGAGAGGACTCTTTAAAGTAGAGACACTACATACTGATCTACACCTGAACATCAGCAGGAGAGGACTCTTTAAAGTAGAGACACTACATACTGATATACACCTGAACATCAGCAGGAGAGAACTCTTTAAAGTAGAGACACTACATACTGATATACACCTGAACATCAGCAGGAGAGGACTCTTTAAAGTAGAGACACTACATACTGATAAACACCTGAACATCAGCAGGAGAGGACTCTTTAAAGTAGAGACACTACATACTGATAAACACCTGAACATCAGCAGGAGAGGACTCTTTAAAGTAGAGACACTACATACTGATATACACCTGAACATCAGCAGGAGAGGACTCTTTAAAGTAGAGACACTACATACTGATATACACCTGAACATCAGCAGGAGAGGACTCTTTAAAGTAGAGACACTACATACTGATATACACCTGAACATCAGCAGGAGAGGACTCTTTAAAGTAGAGACACTACACACTGATATACACCTGAACATCAGCAGGAGAGGACTCTTTAAAGTAGAGACACTACACACTGATATACACCTGAACATCAGCAGGAGAGGACTCTTTAAAGTAGAGACACTACATACTGATATACACCTGAACATCAGCAGGAGAGGACTCTTTAAAGTAGAGACACTACACACTGATATACACCTGAACATCAGCAGGAGAGGACTCTTTAAAGTAGAGACACTACATACTGATATACACCTGAACATCAGCAGGATGTGGCCCCTTTAATGTTAAATATAATAAATCTGATTCATGATATCTCTTAAAAAAGACCTCTCTAGCTTCCTCCTCCACCAGCGAGTGCCTTCAAGAGAAGAACTGAAAGAAGATTTGGAAGTAAAAGCCAAAAGAAATAAGTGTCACGTCCATGTTTGTCTTTCTTTGTCAAGTCATGCAAACGATTAGCAGTTTACTCACTCCTAAATGACATGAAACAATAAGAAAGCTTAGACAATACAGACCATTTTGTCACTTTGGAAAGTGACATTAAAACATCCTTTTTTGGGAGAAATGTTGAGATTTTACTGAATAATTTCTCAACTTTAAATATGATTTATTATAAAAACCACTTGAAATATAGGCATTTACAAAGTGCATTATGAATCATGAATGGTGGAACATTAGTTTAGCGTAAAACCATTGAAAGATACTTCTATATTCCCGTGCTCCACACATTTTTAAGTGTGATTTGGATGTTTCATTTAGAGTTTTTCGGGTCACAGGGGTTCAGGAAAATGTCCGTGTGTGACGACTGGATGATCGAAGAGTTAAGCGTCCACTATTTGGAGGATTTGTGTGTTTGAAAGGTCACCTATTGTGCAAAATCCACTTCTTCATGTCTCTTCTACATCAACATGTGTCCCCTCTTCTTCATGTCTCTTCTACATCAACATGTGTCCCCTCTTCTTCATGTCTCTTCTACATCAACATGTGTCCCCTCTTCTTCATATCTCTTCTACATCAACATGTGTCCCCTCTTCTTCATATCTCTTCTACATCAACATGTGTCCCCTCTTCTTCATGTCTCTTCTACATCAACACGTGTCCCCTCTTCTTCATGTCTCTTCTACATCAACATGTGTCCCCTCTTCTTCATGTCTCTTCTACATCAACATGTGTCCCCTCTTCTTCATGTCTCTTCTACATCAACATGTGTCCCCTCTTCTTCATGTCTCTTCTACATCAACATGTGTCCCCTCTTCTTCATGTCTCTTCTACATCAACACGTGTCCCCTCTTCTTCATGTCTCTTCTACATCAACATGTGTCCCCTCTTCTTCATGTCTCTACTACATCAACATGTGTCCCCTCTTTTTCATGTCTCTTCTACATCAACATGTGTCCCCTCTTCTTCATGTCTCTTCTTCATCAACATGTGTCCCCTCTTCTTCATGTCTCTTCTACATCAACATGTGTCCCCTCTTCTTCATGTCTCTTCTTCATCAACATGTGTCCCCTCTTTTTCATGTCTCTTCTACATCAACATGTGTCCCCTCTTCTTCATGTCTCTTCTACATCAACATGAGCTGATCAGATTTTGGCCACTTTATGATGTCATAACGATGTGTTGGCTTGTGTAACCATTAGCCAATCAGCAACCAAGGTAACCCCCCCCCCCCCCCCCCCCCCCCCACCCCCCCCCCCCCCCCCCCCCCCCCCTTATCACCTGAATCTCCTCCTAGAGCACCATTGAGTTCTTTTTAACCAAATCTCTCTCAGAGGGGCGTGGGGAGGGGCTCCTTATTTTCATCTAAAGTAACAGACAGAGAATCAGCACTTTGGAAACAGGGCTGAAACAGAGGGGATTATGGGATGCTGCAATGATCTGTTTGGTGTTTCAGCCAATCAGAGACAGGCTCTGGATATATCTGAGAGCTGTGATATATTGATGGATGAACAGTATAATAGGGGACCTTTAAAAGGCACACAGAATGACTTTTGAGAGGTTTTGAAAGTTACCCGACCCACTGGCACTGATGTGTTTATCCCGTTGTAAAACAGTTTGTACGTCGACTCTCCCATTGTTTATTCTTCGCTGTAGGAAGTGAATGGTTTTTAGATGGACTGGACCAAGTGTTAGAAAAAAGGTCTTTACTTTGGGGTCTGGAGCCCAAATCTATGAGTCTTCTGAGGGAGGGGAGACGTGGGAGAAAATCCAGACCCTCCAAGTTCAGAATATCCAATAAAAGATGTTTATACAAATGGAAAATCTACTTTTATTCCTTTATTGTTTTGGTGTCTTTCAAGAAATACAACAAAATATCCTTTGCTGGAATTTTTATACATTTCTTTACATTTTGCTGCAGCTTTTGGTAGTATTTAAAAAATATGTTTTAATGTTGTAATAGAAATAAAGTACATAAAAATAAAATAATATAATAAAAATGTGCAAAAAACAATAATAATATTTACAATAAAATAAAATATAATAATAATAAATGAAATTAAAAAAGGAAACATTTGCAATAACAATAAAGTAAATACAAAATGTAATATTATATGAACATTATAAATTTGCATAAACTATAATAATAAGATTTGCAATAAAAATAATGACATTTAAAAAAAGGGAAAATGTGAAATAAAAATAAAGTTAATAAATAAATTCAATATAAAATACATTGGAATTAAAGTTAAAAATCTGATATTAAAGATACATAAAATAATATATAAATAGATGGATTAAAATAATAACAAATAACTATTGTAAAATAAAACAGGAAAAAATTATAGAAATTCTCATTAATATATGTTTTAAAATAAATAGATGACAACATGAAGTATGGCACATTAAACAGGAAAGATTCAACATCAAATAAGTGTTTTTAACCATTTAAAAAGCAGTCAAATCGATACGCATTTTTAGAGAAGCCAAAAAATGACTCAAAGGGTGCTCTTCAACCAAACCGGAAGTCAGGTGTTGGAGTTAACCCGTTGATTGACAGCAGCTACAGTGGATGTTCTCACAACTCTTGGAGGCAATTAATTAAGCCTTATAATTCACTTTACAAACACGATACATGTATTTTTAGATTCACTTTGACTTACACTTCCTGAATATATCGTATTTTTGATATTTATTTGAGACTAAACAATAGTAAATCCGCCCAGAAGTCATAAGGAAAAAAAGAGGCTTCAAAACTTGCTTGAAAATTATCACATTTTAACGTTTTATTTACTATAAAAGTAATTCTGCGATTTCTTTCTTCACGTGCATGGGTTCATTGTAAACAAGGAGATGTAATGGATAATTCGGGATAGTTTAAGTGGTGAGAATTAGCTCAATTATGAAAGAAATATAGGATTCAAAGTAACACAACGTTTGTTATTATCAACCAATCACATTGTCTGCTCATTTTTGGACATTTACACATTTTAAGTATTTTTTCTGTAACTCTTTCAATATCAGAAAAAGTATAAAACCCTAACATTTCCTGATGGATTACATTTTGATGAGTGTAGAGCCACCTTTGTCCAGAAGAGGGCAGTATATACACTTTCTAAAAAGGTGGATTCATGATTTCCTAAAAGTAGAAGTACTCAGATCGTGTACTTGATTAAAAGAATAACAACTCGGACCTTGTACTCAGGGCCGGCCCTTGGCATAGGCAGTATACGCGAATGCTAAGGGCGCATCCATCCATGGGGGGCGCCGGAAATTGGGGGGAAGAAAAAAAATATGATTACTATTAACGATATTTGATAACAAAACAATTTTCCAATTTGGGATCAATAAAGTATATTATTATCCTATCTTAACAGAACTAAGCATACATAGCGTACAGCGCCCATAAACTATGGCAGGGGTCTGCAACCTTTTTGACCCAAAGAGACATTTTAACCCTTCCCTTGGCCTCCAGGAGAAAACGCCACTGCTCCGCATGGCTCAACAGCTGATCGTTGCGCAATCCATACTCTCTGTTCGCGGAGTCTCCTTCTTCCATTCACAAATATCCAAGCCGGGATTCCAGTCAGCGATGCGTCTTTCACATCAGTTATTCCAGCGGTCCGGAGTCTTTGGCTATGTCGTGGCCCATTCTTGTAGGATATTTAAAACTGTGCCACATTATCCGCTTCTTGACTCACACGTTAAAAACAGTCCAAATAAAACTCTGTAGGCGCTGATTTCTTTGCCTTCCTCTGGCGGATTTATTGACTTCTTCCATAAATTCAAACAAACAAATGATCAGTGTAACGTGAAGACTGTACCGATTCCCCGTTCCGTGCTGGAGACCATTTCCTGTGGCTCAGTCCCACCCCTTCCTTATATAACAGCTGATTGATCACAATAATAAATAAAGTTATTATTACATAGAGTATTGCTCAGATTAGTTATTATTTAAACTTTACTCGTCGTATTTTATATTTGATTATTCCGACAGTTTTCCTAAAATGTTGGAATTGTCTCAAATGTCTTTTTCTCCATGATATTGTTCTCCTCCTCTCTCAGCAGAAATCTCTTACAGAAACCAAAGCGTCCACATTCCTTCCTCTCTATATTCTGAAGCTTTCTACACACACACCGTTCACACACTCATTTATTAACAATTTATTGCAAAAAATGTGCAGAAAAAAACATCTTTGAATTCAAACATAGCACGTACACAAATTATAAATAAATCCAATTATAAATAAATCAACAGAAACTAAAGTGTGACTCCCAACCTGAACATGACTTCTGGTATATTAACTTTAATAAGTAACAATGTAATAAATATGAAACATACAGGTCAATATCACCTTGCTATTGGTAGCTGAACTGTCAACACCCCAAAACATATTCTTAGATAGAAATACCTCATTTTGAGTTATTTAGACTTAATTAACACTTATAGTTTCATGTCTTGTTACATAAGAATAGATCATATCTGTTAAGTGTTATTATGGGAGAATTACTATTCGTGTGGTACTGCTGCCTTATTAGGCCCATATTGAGCAGATTAAGACTCATGTACAACAACTTCCTTACTTACAATCAATAAGCACTAATTAGAGGGTTATTGAGGAAAAACTCTCAACTAATGGCTTATTACTTGTAGAATATGGTCATGTAGAATAAGGCATTAATAAGTGTTTTATAATGACTAATAAAGAGCCAATATACTGCTAATAAGCATGTTAATTAACAACTAGTTGATGTCTGCAGGTTATTTGTTCTACTTTTGAGTAGTTTAGCAGTGAAGTGTAGCATTGAGTGAATGCACTGAGTCCCTGTGTTTACCTGCGCTCCCTGCAGCCACCAGCAGGAGGAGCAGCAGCTCAGGACTCATGGTGCCGGGTCAGAGACAGGACCGGGGGACCATCTGCATCAAAACAAGTAATTCAGAATCAGATCAAGATGCATCTCATCGTACATGTTATCACGTCTCTCTCTGAACGCCTGAGTTAAAGTGTGCACTGCTAACATGTACAATCTTGCCAAGTATATTTGTCTAATTTCTAGTCAGAATATGTCGTTACACTTGATATAAGACTTAATAACTGAAGTCTTGTTTTTAGACAAGGCATCTTAAGCATCTTTTTAAGTCAAAGTCTCTTAAAAACATCTTATTTTAGAGGAACATCTCCAGCTAACATCAGGAAACAGAAAGCGTCTGAGCATTTCTGGCTTTCTTTGTTACAAATTCCCTGATTCTGGTCAAATATAGTTCAAAATAAGTTTCCCCAGCTAAACACAAGATGTCATTTATCTAATTATCCCATCTTTACTTCGAGAAATCTCACCAAGCCATTTTGTACTTGTTCTATTGGCAGGTTTGTTCACTTATTAAAAGAGAAAACACCTTGTTTTTATTATATATTGACTTGTTTTTGGAGCTGCATCTTTTACAGTGTGTCTGCACTTTCTGACATTACTCTGTTCATATTCTGGTATTATTTGTATTGTCGTTTCTGAATGTTCTTTTTGTGTGCTATTGGAAATAAACAATACTATTGAAAACTAATCCAAGCAGCACATAGTAAACTAAAAAAGAAATCAGCCAGACAACCATGTGTGGACCTTTTGTCGGTTGAACTATCGATGTGATGGATTTAGTAGAGAGAATAATGAATGCCCTTTCTTGCAATGTAAACAAAAATGGAAAATAATTTGTATATTCAAACCAAATGTAAATGCTTCTTCCCGTGCTACGCCCTTTTACAATTTGAACATTTTACTTTTTTCCTCAATGGAGCTAACATTCAGACAAACCAACCTGTAAACATCACCTCCTTTGTGGAGGTAACATTACTTTGAATTATTATATATTTCCTTTAATATCTTTATCCCTCGCAGACCAAAAACCAGCAGCTCCACACAGTTCCAACAATTGGAAACACCAGGCAACCACATCGGTCTGAGTAATATTAAACGTTTGCACAAAGACTATAAGATAAGAATCTATATTTGAATATATGTGTTTCTTGATGCTCTTAAAGCACTTTGAATGGCCTCGTGTTGAAAGATGCTTTATCAATAAACGTTCTTTGCCTTTCCTTTAATGGAGCGATTGAACAAAGGCAGTGACAGAGAATCAAGACGTCCTCAGAGAGAGTCTGTCTCCTTCTATAGATCTCACACTGATGAACACAGAGAGCGACTGGACGGCAGCACGACCCTCTGCCGAAAAGCTCATCACACACACACACACACACACACACACAGACAGACAGATAGATAGATAGATAGATAGATAGATAGATAGATAGATAGATATAGACAGATAGATAGATAGATAAACAGACAGACAGACAGATAGATAGATATCATATATAGATAGATACTTCATTCATCCCAAATTGTGAAATGTGTGGAAACAAGTATAAACATAATAACATGAAATACAAATGAAAGCAATAGACAGGAATATATGCATATACAGTAGAAAGGACACGATGAATATTATAACATTTAATGTAGCCTTACTATGAAGGCTGACCGAAATACGGTGCTTTTCTACAGATTACTTTATTACTGCACTGGTAAGGTAAAATTAGGCCGATTAATAAAATGTGAAGTGCTTTGTAACTTTGACTGAATACACAAAAAACAATGAAGAAAGAGTTTCCTCTGGGCTGCTTCGCTGCCAGCTGCTCCCCCGGGACCCGAAGTGGGGTAGCCTGTACTTCAACATCAATGCCTACGAAAGTGCTCGACATATGCTGTATTGAACCAATAAACTAACACAAACTAACTGTATCACCATAACATGATGATGATGATGGTGAAAAAGAATGCATCTAACGTTTCGCTGTTCATTATAATAAAAAAACAGAGCATTAAACAAGCCATCATGCTCTTACTTTGAAATCATGCGGAAATGTCGTCATCAGCAGGCCATCACGTGGTTTCCGAAAATAACCGAGTTACACGAGTAGATTTTAGCTGAGACCAGAGGAAAGTTTGTCTCAAAATTCCGTGTGTGTAAAAAGACGATCCACAAGCAGAAATTTGAGATCCACGAGCAGAGAGTTGAGATCCACAAGCGCATTTTTGGTCGACAAATACAAAATGGATTCACAAATGCCTGATCGAAAGTTGTAAATGTTAAAGAGATATTCACAGATCTTTTTTTTATTTGTGAACATATTTAGCGTATTTGCAGATCCGTTTTACATTTGCAAATTTATTTGTGAGTTTGCAAATCTTTTAAATGCATTTGTGGATTGTGTTTTACATTTCCAAATCACATATTTACACACAAATCATTTTTATGTTCACACAAATAATTATGAGACATATCTATGCCCATAGATTAGTAAAATATGCATAAATAAAAAGAAAGAATACTAACTAGGTAAGAAGCAATGTTCAAATCATTAACCCGGGCTTAACAGGTTAATGAGGATTACAGAACCTCTCCATAGTCAGAACCAAGCTGGTTCCACCTGAACCTGTTCCTCCCCGGACTCTGGTCCTCTGCTCTGTGACTCTGATCTCTGAGTCCTTCTTCTACTTTTCTACACACTTTGTTTTTTGCACCTGCCTTTGTTCAGTCGGGCTTTTAGTTCTTTAGTTGCTTCAAAATGTGAAGCAGCAAACCCCAATGTTAGTTGTTCTGTATCTGTGTGAAAGAGCTTGTTATTTTAAATGAGACATTTATGTTTACTTGTTCTCCTTCTAAAGACTAGCGTTGGATCATTTCCCTCAAAATAGGATCATGCTCAGCCTCTGATGTGATGATTTGACATGTAGCTGAAGAGAGAAGAGAGCGGGAAGTGACCATCAGATATCAATACCATATCAATACCATCAGATATGTTTCCAGAGAGACTCCACCTCTCGCTTTACGCTGATATAATGCGAGGACAAAACATGAGATACTCAGAATAAAGAGAGCGAGAGAGAGAGACAGAAGAGAGACATGGATCACCTGCTGCTGCTGCTGATGCTACTGCTCTGTAGCTCAGGTAAGAATACACTTTATTATTATTATATTCAAATATCTTTGTGATCTCTCAAGAAAAAACTACTCGTAAACACTGACAGCAAATACACACACACACACACACAC
>NW_022987726.1:302878-320151 GCF_902827165.1 Trematomus bernacchii
GGAGAGAGAGAGAGAGAGAGTCTCTGTGAAAACCTCCTCTCAGTCTGAAGACATTACAAAGAGCTTTCAGTCTGTGACAGTCCAGGTAGCAGAGAGGGATTGTCTCTTTGTCAGAGAGAGAGAGAGACTGACTAACAAAGAGACAGAGGACATGATGTCATAAACACTGTCCCTGATGGGCTTACCTGAGCAGGTGAGAGTCAGGAAGGAGGAAGAGGAACGTGATGCTGCACACTCCCTCAGAGCAGATCCAGACAGAACACAGAGAGAGCTGATCCTCCCACACAGGTCTCTTTGAGAACTCCTCTCTCTCTCCCACAGAAACAGCAGAGCCACAGTCGAGCTCTCTGCAGGCGACTCCTGCTGCCTTCAGGGTCCAGGGAGAGTAACGGTCGTCCACTGGTCTCCATTCTCCCTGATGTTCCACCTCCAGGTCTCCTGCACAGCGACTCTCTCCTCCCACCAGCTGAACACCACCCGGCTCTGGAGAGAAACAAGAGAGTGATCAGAGAGAGAATAAAGTGAGTTTGATGAGAACAGAATGAACCAATCACAGCTCCTCTCTACCTGAGCAGGTGAGGCTAACAGCTGTGCCAGGTGAGCAGGTGTTTCTCTCTGAGGCTGAGCTACAGTCCAGGAGAGCAGACTCATGGCCTCCACACTGGAACTCTTTGGTCCACATTGGAGCCTCCCCTTCTCCATAGAGCGCCCCCTGGAGGACTGAAGGAGCCCCACAGCCCAGCTGCCGGCAGACCACCTGAGCATCCTGCTGGTCAAAGTCAGCCTCACACACTGAGGACCAGGACGGGTTAGACTGGTTAGACTGGTCAGAGTTCACCTCCAGTCTGCCTGAGCACAGACCAGTCCCCCCCAGCAGCCTGACAGAGTCTGCAGAGGACAGAAGGTCAAACAGAGGTCAAAGACACACCATCAAAGAGATGAAACTATATTTCAGAGATTCAAACTGGACTCAGTTCCAACATGAGTTGATGATGAACAACAGAACACATGTTGATAAGAACACAGACTGCAGGTACCCTCACATCTACATCTGATACCCTCTAGCAAGTGGTCTCCATTAGTGAACCCTTCCCCTGTGTCTTCAACCAAACCTCCTCCTCTGCAGACCCTCTGCTCCTTCTGCTCAGGGACCATGACGTGCACAGACATTTGGAGGGGCTATTGCTCTAAACTGGAAAAAGGGCCTCCCCCCCGAAAAGAAATATAAGACCAAAACGATTATTACATGAACTAATTTGAACAGTAATTCACATCATATATTTCTGATCCACACACAAATAAATCCACAAATATATGACTTTAAAAGTGTTAAATGTTGTGCATCAATAACATATTTGTTACATTTCTATAAAAAACACTTTTGTGAGTGGATTTCTGAGACACCCTGAGGCCGCTAGATTCACACATGCATTTGTTCAAGATGGGAGTTTCTGTAGCCAATCAGATGTCTGCATCATGGCCTAACACAAGTGTTCTTAATGCACAAGAGAAACAAGGTGTTCAGACAAACAAACTAACATATAGTATAAAACAGCAGAAAGTACTCATGATACCCTAGAACTCTGTTTACTGTAAGTACAGTCAAAGTACTTAGTTATAATTAAGTACACAAATGACATCACCCATCTCTTAACCCTCCTGTTGTCTTCGGGTCAAATCTGACCCATTTACTACTTTCATCAATCATAACTTTTTTGTTTTACATTCGATTGCATTAAGGCTTTATGATATCCTTCACAGTAGACCTTTGAACATATCAAATGTCTGATCACCACTTTCATTGAGTTTTGGATGATTTAGTCAACTTTGTAACACCCATGGTGTTCAAGGTCAAACATGACCGCCATGAAGAAAAGGAATTAGTAACCATCCAGATCAGATAAAACACACACACACACGCACGCACGCACGCACGCACGCACGCACACACACACACACACACACACACACACACACACACACACACACACACACACACACACACACACCACACACCACACACACACACACACACACACACACACACACACACACACACACACAGGAAATGGTGACAGAGCGTAATAGGGACTTTACAAAGAATGCACTAAGGAAGGCTTTTACCGTTAACCACCAGGCTGTTTGATTAAGATTTGGTTAAAGGAGTTGATTATTTTAAATTATTATTAACATCTAACGGTAATCATATTTCAAGTCAGTTCTGCTGTCCTTGCCTTTTAATCTGGATTCTATTTTAGAAAAAGTTATATAAAAAGACTAATATCTTTGTTTATATTTTTTATTAACAAATACTTTATATATAAAAATGAATGAACAAGAAAAGTAGCTTCACTTCATGATAGCTGGAGGAAAACTTAGATTAGATCTGATGAAAGCCCTGATACACTCATTCAAATCTGGCTAAAACTGTTACAATTTCTTTCACAATTCAACTTAAAATGTAAAATATACATTTTAAATGTTCTTACCAGGCGGTTCTTTGGCAAACACATGTCCCGTCAGACAGAGAAACAGAAGCAGTCTCGTCGCCATCATGTCAAACAGAAACAGGATGCTCCCAGGATCTGCCCAGATCTACTTCCCAGTCTCGATATGTGGCAATTGTTATTTCTCCTTCTGCTGTTTCTGATCTCTCTGTGTGGGTTTTGGTTCCTGTCACATGTTAGGTTACATATCAAGATATGCCTGTAATTAGGCCTTCTGCTGTTTGGCTGTATTTTAATATACCCCACCATTTTTAAAACATGCTTTAACTCATAGAGTGAAACATACTGTAGGTTATCCTAAGATAATGTTTGTCCTACAGTTCATAAATGTGCTAAAGATGTGTTGCGTACAGACTCTTTTACAGTAACCTGCTGTTAGTCAGGCATGCAAGAAAATGGATGTGGAAGAGGAGCTGTTAAATACTGAGGACGAGGCAGAGATCTGAGAGGTGGATGATTATTTCTTAGCTTGAACGGCATAGAATGTCACATTTTGAAGTCAGGATAAAATGTTGCTACAACACTTTTTGAGTCACAGGGTTTTTTCTCTGCTGTCATAATGCACATGCACATTTTTAAGCCGTGAAACATCCATACGTACAGAAAAGCCAAATCCATGTCCGTCATTTGTGATGTTTGTGGTTGTCGTGTGTCCGGTTTGAGTTTCTGATGAAATGTTGCTGTGGTTATCTTTTTAAGTATCTGAACAAGTGTGCCACATGTATGTTGTTTGTGACAGAATCAAATCAAATCAAAAATGTTTAACATGCTTTATTTATTGAAGTCAAACAGGTAACATTCACAATTTATCTGGTGTTTTGGAAATCTTAGACCTAGTCAATACTCAGGAGATATTCAATTAGAATAATCAATCAATAAAATGGTGGAAACAGAGTTGTCTTTCTGGATCTTTATTTGAAGCTTCAAATAAGGCACAGGTCTTACGGAGTACAGAGTATTCTGAAAGAGTGCGCGCAGAGAGAGGAGTGCGCATAGGTTTTATAGCATCTTTGTCAGTTCACAGTTCAACAACACTTCGTGACCTGTCCCTCTGGGAGGGCTGGATGGGCAGATAAGCTAAACCCCACATTCCAGAGGAACAGAAACCATACATTGGCAATGTAGTAAATCAGGAACTTAGCTAAAACAGGAACTGGTTTAAGACAGATGGAAGTGTTGAAAGTTTAACACATTGTGGGTTATATGCCAGGTGCAAGTGAGGACAGCAGGAAGTCATAGAGAGGTCAAAACAGATATAGATAAGAAAGTAGGAACTCCTTGTAAAACAAGGAAAAAACACAGGAACTTGTTTGAGACACTTCTTCACTTTTGCTTACGACCCTGTCTCACCCCCAGACATCCTTAAGGCTAGTTATATGTTGACCAGAGGGCATGGATTAAAATACCTCCTCATGGGACAACTGCATAGCATTTTACCATATTAGGTAACACATAAAGTTAGTTTGCACATCATATAAAGTTTACACTACATATAGAGTTTGCCATTACATATAAAGTTTATAAGTATACACTGTTATAAAGTTTTCCACTACACTGGGTATTAGCATGACTGACATTTAAAGAAGAATCTTTGAGCATGACAGGGTCACGTGCCATCAGATATGTGTCACTTTCGGTGAGTGCTATCCCAAAATGTAGAGTTTTGTGGTTTGGTTTCCTGTTAGAGGAAACTGTTTCAGAAATGTTTTTAAGACAGTATACACAAGGGTGTAACTTTGGTTTGAGAAGTGGGGGGGACACAAAACAGGGGGTCCTCCGCAATGAAAAATGTTCTCAATTTAATTTAATTTCCTGCCTTTCTACAAATATATTAGGGACTATAGTGTTAACAAATCCAAGAAAAATGTGTAGTGTATATAATGAGTGTGCACACTTATCTAGTATCCTATCCATGTGAACCTGTTTTATTTGTGATGACCTCACATCCTCTAGGGGGGTCCGGGGGCATGCACCCCGGGAAGATTTGTTTTCTTTAAATCGAAGCTAAATGCATCAATCTGGTGCACAAATGAAGAGATGTATGGATACAGTTCTCAACACTCATATAAAACAGAACTGTATATATTTCAATACTCCAAAAAACATTAGAATATGCTCACAAGCAATAACAAATCATTGATAAACTCCTCTCTATATCTTTATCTCACCTAGTCTGCTTTCTTTCTTTTTATTTATACATATTTGACTAATCACTCCCCTTTGAAACTGTGTTTTTTTATTTGTGTACTGACCTATAGTACACATTGGAAGGATTTCTTAACTTATTTTATATACAACTAATATTACATAGATGGAAATATGTGTTTACAAAGATGACCAAACCGTTTGAGAGCCACTGAGATAACTAGACTAAAGTTTACAATCTAATCGCTCAGCGAGTTCTTTACCTCCCTGAGCTGACGTTATCTCTCTCAGTCCGACAGGAGAGAGCTCTCCCTCTCCTTATTGTTGAAACAGCTTCCAATTCTCCGTTAGCTCTGAGCTAGCACCAGATGCTAACAACAACCCAATCCTCCGTGACGATGACCGCTTGCGTAAAAAATAAATAATAAACACATTTAAAAAGTGGGGGGGACACAAATGGGATTTTGAAAAGTGGGGGGGACATGTCCCCCCTGTCCCCAGTGGAAATTACGCCCATGAGTATACATACATCTGAGTGTGTGCACAACAAGCAGACACATTGTTAAATCTTATTTATCTAGAAAAAAAATACATATTTACCTATATCTTAATAACCTGTATTACATGCTATGCAATTCTGGGACTAATTCTCTAAGAGGAAGGCTATCATCAGCTTATTAAAATGAACAGATAATTGTGAATGAGTTCATCCTGACAAAATGCATGAAACGCGCTTGTATATTTGGAGTGACAACATCTTGAATAGCAAACAAATTATGCAGAAATCTTACACAAAGTAATAACTGCATTGTGAATTGTAGTTTGTGATATTCACCCAACTACAAGTAGCGCAATTATAATTTTTATTTAATGTAGCAATCAAGAACACGAAATCCCAACATCTGTGACCAACTTTTAACTAGACTCGATATGTGACGTTTTAGCAACAATCAGCTAATCTCAACTCATTTCCTGAGAATTTAAAAGGGTTTTTTTTGCGTACATGTGGTAAAATACTGTGGTATCTTTGCTCTTTTACCGTTTTTCTTTTAATCCGAAAATGTATAGGTTTTTATTGCTTATCTTTGGTACGTTCTCTGTGTAGTCATTCATCAGTTGATGAAATTCAAGTTGTTAATGAAATACCGAAGATGGTGTAGTATATGGTCCACAAATTCATTTCATGTTAAAAAAACTACTCTGTCGAGAGTTCAACTTAGGGTATAAGGCATAGAATGCTATTCATTTCTTATTATAGCTGTGTGTCCCAAAGAGGGAGATACCTATCTAAGTTAAATGGATTTTTGATTACATGATGATCTAAGCCAGGGGTGTCAAACTCAATTTCATCACGGGCCACATCAGCATTATGGTTGCACTCAAAGGGCCGGTTGTAACTTTAAGACTATATCATTAATTAATATAACTTCATAATTAACTACGTCTGAAAGCAGAAGTCTAGAGCAAATAATTGCAAGTCTCTTCAGTAAGAATGTCACAATATGATTTTAAAAGAAAAGCCACATTCTGGAAAAGCATTGATTGTGACATTTTGAAAAAGAGAAGTGACATTTTGAAAAAAAAATCTATTTATGAGAAAAAGCTAATTCTAAGAAAAAAGGCATATTTGGACAAAAAAAGTCAAATTCGGAGAAAAAGTCACATTTGAGATGCATTGTGGGACATGTCGTTTATGGGCAATGTGCTTCTGTAAAGTAGCATGTAACCGTATAATAAACATATTATATTCTTTGCAAGCTCTTGTGGGGCCACATAAAATGAAGTCGCGGGCTGGATTTGGCCCCCGGGCCTTGAGTTTGACACCCCTGATCTAAGCAATTATGGGCCTTGATAATCATGGAAACACTACATGTACGTACAAAAGGTTATATATGAGAAAAATCCACACAAATATCAATACACATCAAAACCATGTTGCTACACTTGATTACTGTAAGTGCCCTGACGATGACGCTGATTTACAATCTCAACAGTCATTTTATTGGGGCCTTTCCTCTGCTTCATTGAGGTTACATTCATTATATCATCTTAGTGAAGCTGTTTTTTTGGATTGATGACTAGACATGATAAGGTTTTTCATTTTTTGGAAGTGTTTCCTTGTACGATGTGAGGGTCTAAGGACAGAGGGTGTCGTATTGTCATACTGATATTCTGTACAAACTGTGAAGTCCACTGAGACAAATGTAACATTTGTGATATTGGGCTATATAAATAAACATTGATTGATTGATGATGAAACTCAGTTGTGTACAAATATTTGTCTCTCAAAAATAAATACTATGCTTAAGGAACAACTAATAGGTGCAAAGGACTTTTTTGTTTTTCAACTGACAGCCATGCTTTAATCAGTGGTTGTAAGGTATGAGAGGAAGTGGAAGTTTAAATGTCCTTTTTTCTGATTTGGAATAGGAACTTCAATCTGTTCTCCTGGGGTAGAGCATACAGACCACTGATAGAGAAAGAGAAAACTTTGCAGTACAGTAAACATTGGCACCTCAAAGTGGTACTTTGCCAGAAGCATATTTTAAAGAGAAACTTACTGTATGTCACTAATAAAAAAGTAACATATCAATGAAGTGATTCAGAGTTTGTAATTTGTTGTAAACAAACTAAAAAGGGATTTTATGATGTTCTTTTGACCTGTAACTACTGCATCAGGTTGTAGGTTTTCTTAAACATGGACAATTTTAATTGAGCCAATTGTTTCTAAGGGTTTCAAACTGATTTCTCCTCATACAGGGAACCTTTTGTATCCATTTTGAGGAGATGTGTCAGTAAAATACAATCTGAATTATAAAGTTTTCAGAAACCCAACCCTGACTGACATGCCTCCTAAACAGAATCCTGCTTCTCCTCCTCAGGTGAGACTGTGGAGGTGGAAGAGGAACAGGAAGTAGGCAGGTCAGATTCGTTCACAGGGATGGAGACGGAGCAGTCGGTTTTGTCGGTGGTGCCGGAGCAGGTGGAGCAGTCAGAGCTCTCGCTGTCAGACTCAGGGACATGGCAGTACTCACGGACAGGACAGGGACGCTCATTGTACTTAAAACTCTCTTTCAGGCCGTTGGGGAACTGAAACCAATCCATTAAAAAAAGAAAAAAACATGTTTGACTTTATTTTGCTTTCACATACAGTATGTCTTGTAGATTTCCTTCAAAGACTGCAGTAGTTTTACTCTGCTGAATGAAACAAATTAGGTTTCAGTAAAATCTTTTTTTGGCAGCAGAGAGTTTTTGATGCTACTAACCTCGACATTATGAAGCTTTGGGGATGGCTTGGGAACCACAGGGATGAAGATGATTCTGATTCTGTATGGAAGGGAGGCACATGTTTATCAGATGATCATATCAACTAATCTACATCACACATACATTGAAAGTTACATTACCAAATGTTAATTTCTTTCCAATCGTAATTGTCATGTACTATTGCTTTAAAGTTCAAAATTATAATTTGAAAATCAATTAATCACCCCATGATGCCTTGAATTTAAGAAATACATTTTTTTTCTCCATTATTGGATTCACCGTTCACCGTGGAGGCACGTGAGAAAAACAAAGTTATCTTCACACATTTTAGGTAACAGGGTGAGTTAGTGCAGTCAAATGCAGTATTCCTTTAAGACAATTGATGTTTTTACATTAAAATACTCACATTAGATTACAGTTCAGGTAAATATTGTTGATAATAACAACAGGGAATGGAGGAGATATAAGTAACCAATGCTGATACTCTGTGGTACATTATAACCCCATTACACATAACACATGACCCACCTTTCATGGTGTAGCAACATCATGACCAGTAGGATGAGGATGAAAGCACCCAACCCATACAGCACTGGAGTCCACACAGACATCGAGCTGTCTGTGAGTGTGAGAAAGACAAAGGAAGGTTTTAGTTGTTTCATTAAACTGCACATTTACTGTGTTGTTCACATGCAGAGCAACAGTTTCAGATAGTATAAATCACCTTTGATGTTTAACCATGTGTAAAATGGTGAAAATAGTTATAGAGATTCAACGAGGAGGTTGCTCTTAAGAGTGAGGAACATAATTATAAACAAGTCATTAACAAAAAGAAAGAGTTATATCACAGAACCATAAAACAATAAAACATGAACAGTGATACCACTAAAATGACCCCAAATGAAAAAGACAGTTCTTTAATTTACTTTCAAAAAATCCAATGGAGTTAGCTGTTCTGAGATCCAATGGAAGGCTGTTCCACAGTTTGGGGCCATAAAAACAGAAAGCAGCCTCTTGTAAAATACTTGAGGTACTTCTAAAAGAAAGACATTGGAGGATCTGAGTGTCCTTGTAGGTTTGTAAAATGAAAGGCAGTCACTGTTGTACAGTATGTAGGGGCCAGGTTATGTTCATTCTGAAACACACAGCTATCCAATGCAGTGATGCCAGCACAGGGGAAATGTGATCCCTTTTTTATGTATTTGGCAAAATCCTGGCCGCAGCATTCTGAATTAATTAAAATTTCGTTAAAGATTTTTCAGGGAGATCAGTTAAAAGAAAATTGCAGCACTCCAAGCGACAAATAATAAAAGCTTGTAAAACCATTTTAGCAGCATTCTGATTAAAACATTGTCAGATCCTGGCAATGTTCCTCTGGTGGAAAAATTAAGTTTTTGCAACCTTGTTAAAATGTATTAAAAAAATTAAGACCACAGTCTAAAATTACCCCAAGATTGGTAACTTGTGTTTTTCATCGGCGTAACAGTGATATTCAACATTGTAATGGTTTGTTAGTTTGCCCAGAGGGAGCATGTATAATGAGAAGAGAAAAGGGCCCAGATGGATTCCTTGAGGAACTCCATATTCAATATCAAAGTCTCCCAAACTTACAAAATGTTTCTGTCAGACAGGTATGAGTATAGCCATCCAAGGGCTGTCCCCGAGAGACCCTCCCATTTCTCAAGACGGTTCATTCAAATACTGTGATCGATTGTGTCAAATGCTGCACTCAAATCTAACAAAAAGAGGACAGCTACATTGTTTGAATCCATTAGAGTTTTTAGGTCATTTTTAATAAAGCTGTTTCAGTGCTGTGGTTTGTTCGATAGCCAGACTGGAATTCATCTAAAATGTCATTGGTGTTAAGATGATGGAGTAATTGGTTGAAAATCTTCTCAAGGAGTTTGCTTAGAAAAGGAAGATTAGAAATAGGCCTGTAATGAGATAAATCACCAATGTCCAAATCTGGCTTCTTGAGCCGAGGTTTTACCAAAGATGTTTTAAAAGCAGAAAGGAAAATACCAGATTGCAGAAACATGTTGATTATTCTTGTCCTTTCTTAAGACAGGCACTGAAAGCTGGATTAAAACAATTTGGTTGGGACAGGTCAAGGGAGCATGTTGATGAATTCTTTTTTGTTGATAGCAGCACCAATTTCATCAAGGCTCACTGCCTGGTAGATCCCAAGGAGGTGTAAGATATGTGTTTTTTTTAATACTGGATCGAATAGTCTCTATTTTTGTTTTAAAAAATGATGCAAATTCCTCACATTTAATATTGGAGGCATGATCATTTAAATCAGATGCTGGGGATGGGTTTTAGAGAGAGTCAATTGTGGAGAGGAGGACTCTTGGCTTACAGTATGTTTGTTGTCAGAGACGATCCTTGCAATGATTTTAATGTAATAGAATATCTATTACTGGCCCCTCAACTACAGCCCTGGCTTTGAAAACTCATTTACCAAGGAACAAACAAAAAAGTGTCTACTTTCACTACAAATGGTTGTCAAAAGGTCAATACCACACGTCGGTATTCATTAAACAGATGTTTAGTCCTGTCATGCCCAATAATCAGAATATGTTTATTGTTTATATTTGATAAGAAATAAATCAAAGACAAATCAGGTGAAAGTTTTGGCTTTTTTTTTCTTTTTACTAAAAGGTTCTGTGCTTAAGACAGTTTATGGTTACCAGTAGCATGAGTGATTCCTTCATTCTTCAGTACAGGCTACTTTAAGTGACTTGAAATAGGTCTAAACATGTACAGTTTACCTGTGCTGCTGTTTTTGGAGGCCCAGAACACAGGCTCACTCCAGTCGCTCCAGAGAGATTCTTTACCGCCTCCATATGTATTGTGTAATTTGCTCTGCACCTGCAGCTCATACAAGGCGCTGGAGGGCAAGTTGATGCAGTAATTCTGAATCCCAGCACACACATAATATGGTTTCTGTGGAAACAAAGATTGAGTTGATAAAGAGATGTGGGACAAAAAATAAGACTATGAAACAAAGGATCTTTCTTTAAAAATGCCTACCATCCACGGCTTGTTGTTGATCCTGTAGCGAACTTGACTCTCCACTTTCCCATGAGAAATCTGGGTCCAGTTGAGCCACAGGTTCGAGTCCAATCCATACTGGACAGTCACGTTGGTGGGAGGATTGAACTTGACTAGAAAACAAAACAGACCATTCAATGATACAGTATAAACGATTTTAATACTTTTTTTTGGTCAAAATACTATCATTTTCTTTAATTAAATGATACAATTAAGTTACAGTTGTGCTTAATTTCCCAATAAAACTGCCTGCCTTCAATATTTGATTTCAAATAGTATCTTCAGAGGATGAGCCCCAGTAAATATGCTTACCTTTTTCTTTGAGACGATGCGTCGTTTCATTACTGTCGTTTCCCAGTTTGGTGTAAAAGTTGTTGAACCTTTCAGCTTCTTTTTGTAAATAGGGCTGTTTGCATCCAGTGTTTATGCTGTTCTCTGAAAGATAGCTGGGGCACTCTCTGGGTGGTTTGTTGAACCTGTAAATAAATCACTATTTATACATTCACATACAAATCAATGGATGGTGCTGATGTTTTTGTCTATAACTGTACATTCAGAAACCAGTGCCTGTACAGCAGATCATAAATAAATTACAATGTCAACTTTTTATATTTTACGTTAGTCCAAGATTTCACTCTTCTTCAGAGATAAAAAAGAAGGTGTTTGAGAGTGTCAGGGTCACTGTCAGTAATTACGAACCAGCTATAGAAGGTGTAATTGACCTCTGGAGTCCGGTTCTCATTCCAGGAACAGTGAATATATTCCAGATGAAACACTAAACAATCCACATCTGTCAGAGAAACAAGAAGGTTGAGATAAGTAGAACACACACACACACACACACACACACACACACACACACACACACACACACACACACAAACACACACACACACACACACACTGAAGTAAAAAGATATGATTCTACACTGTATTGAAGTAAACATGTATAATTTGAACTGTTTTAGGTAATCACAGACGGGTTTTGATAATCACCAAATAGGAATGTTATTCTCACTTTCAAACTCACTGACCCAGAGATTCTGTGTCACACACCAACCTTGCCTGTATCACCCCTAAAAGCCAGATACTGTTTTTAAGTCGTTAAAGACATCGTTAAATAGGTGAAGAACTGATAGGAAGGGAATGTGGTGTAGATAGGGTGGAGATAAATGTTGACTTTTGACCTGGTGAAATTTAGGATCTCACTCTCTGTTCGGAACTCTGATTGACCTCGACCAGAAGTGAATCCAGCCAATCAGGACACTTGGGGGAGGTGATCAGCTTACACAGCTCCTCCTCACGGAACTCTGATTCGCTTGGGAGGAAAATGGGAAGGAAGAGTCGACGGATCTCCGCCCCAAAAATAGATATGAATACTGATGTTTTTGAGTGTAAAAATGCTTTTTGGTTTGGTGAGTTTGTTGGTCCCGATATCTGTGTCCGCATCGCATCACAAACCTGAAGTCCAATTTCTTTTTGGTTTGATGAGTGGATGGTCCTGACACCTTTATCCGCATCGCATCACAAATCTGAAGTCCGGAGTACTCTGTATAACTTGTATACTTGTTCTATTTCCTACCAGTAAACTCAGATAATTGTTATAACTTTTGAATCCGGTGTTTTCAATTCCTTTCTTAATTTAATAGAGATCCAGCCTCATCCAACGAACGGCGCGTAGCAGAGGTGTTCTGCTCCAACAAGTGGTGACTTTCCCGACGTGGAGTGCTGATCTCTAGAAAGGAACACCGATAGCCAGGGGACAGAATCCAGTCCAGGGGGAGGACACAGAGATACTGGTGACAACTAAGACCATGGCAATATACAAAAGGTGAGCAGACACCTGTTTTGACTATCAAAAATCTGTGATTGATTATACTAAAAAATTTAGAGTTGTCAGCAGCGTTCTCAGTGTTCTTAGTCACGGTGGGAAATACAATACATATTACAAGTTGGGGATATTGGGGAAGTGCTTAGAGAAGGGTATTCAGTCCTGGACCTAGAGCAAAAATAGTGTTTGAGAGAGGCGGGTAGATAAGTCCCGGCCCTTCACTCACTAAATACGAAGACTGTAAGGCTGTAAAAGAAGTATAGGTTAAATTCCCCGTAAGTCAAAATAACATTGATTAATACGGTTGCTTTACAGTGCTTTAATTAAAGACTACGAAGGTGTAAAAAACAGAAGGGTTAAATTCCCCGCAGATCATGATAAGATTGATTAATGCGGTTACCTTTCGTGGTGCTTTAAATGTATAACATTTCTGTAATTGTTATATGGTGGGTGATAGAGGAGGAGAGAGACGCGACCTCCAACTAATTATTTGGAACGACCGAATCTCATCACAAAACTGTTGTGGGGATAATCAGGCTCATTAAACGTGACGATAAAGAGATTTTGTTGACTGAGTTTTAACTCCTGGCCTGAAGTCGCAATCGCCGTGAGGGGATTGTAGAAGCTTGCTTCTGGAAGTCACGCTATCTGTTGAAATAAACATCGCACAATAAAAATTTGCCTGACTGTAATATGATAAGGTATGAAAAGCTCTGTGTGATTTTTTAAGTCAAATCTGTGTAATACTTGAGAGACAAATCCAGTAAAAAGAACTGTGGGTAAAGAATTGCAGAAGACATAGAGACAGAGAGCAACAAGCAGGTGGTATAATGTCTGAGACCCTACCTCCACCCTACGGAGATAATAGATCACAAATGCCACTTATGAGTATCCCATCTAATACTCCTAAAAGAAAACACATTGTTAGACCTGATATTCAGGGAAAAGGAATGTTGGAAATAGTAATGGTAGATATTGAAAATCTTAAACTGGATCAACCAACCATGTTAGTGAACCCTGCTAATATGGAGCTAAAACATGTAGAAAGAGAATTAGGTCCTAGCATGCAAGCACAGAGCGATAATATGATAAGGACTATTAAACTGACCCCTTTTTGGAAATGGGATTTTCCGTTACACAACAGAAGACTCAATTCAGGCCTTAAAGAACGCTTTACAAATAAGTCAGGGAGAGTTTGATGTGGTGCTATGTTGCTCATGAGGGAGCTTACACTTTTGGGAAGAGATCTCCCCCTTTCTCTGCTCCTGAGGTGCTGCAGACTCACAGCAGCATACAGGGTCAAAGACAGGCATGACCTCTGGAGAGGAAGAAAATCTAAATCTGAACAGACCACAGAGCCCATTAAAAGGTTTTATGGCCTCAACACAGAGAGGAAGATCTGGAGATTGTAAGGAACTCTCCCAAACTACTCACCCCCACCCCAGAACAAGGGGAAGAGTTTTGCTCTCACCAATAAACAAATCATCTCTTAACCAAGTCAGATTTCAAAATAGCCATAGCTCCAGTTGTTAAGAAAAGAGGGAGATTCAAAAAGTTATCAATAATTGCCCAGTATATTAAATAAATACAAACGAACACGTATCAATATAAGTCAGATAATATAGACGAGGTCAATCATGAAAGAAGGCTGACATTTAATGCCTGATATATAAGTGATAGTAATAATAAATATATAGCTGATATTAAATAACTGATGTATGAGGCTCGATATTTCTGAAAATAAGAACACCGTTAACGGCGTTCTATTTCAGAAAAAGGGGGGAAAAGGATAGGATATACATCAGACAATATGTATGTGAGATTATTACGTTTTTAGGAGAAATTTATCAATTTAAAATACTAGTTTTGGTATTTTTTGTTTTGTTTTATTTGTTGCTTTTAAGAGAAATTGATACATTTAAAATAATCTAGCTTTGGTTATTTTTTGTTTTGTTAGTTTGTTCCTTTTTTGTTTTATTTTTATTTTTGTTCTATTTTTTATTTTTATTTTTTATTTTTTATTTTTATTTTTTGTTTATTATTTTCTGCATAGTCTCTTGTCCACACTCCAGTCTAGTTGGTGCCGCCAATAAACACTAAAGAAGTAGAAGAGATGATTTCAAAACCATATTTCCAGCAACTTAAGGGCTTGGTATGAGACTCCTCCACACAGGTTGCTGACGCCAAAAGGGGGACCCGAGAAACACAAGGCCAACACAGCAGATTACGTCTGGTTGAAGGGGACCTCCCATGCCGTCCGCCTAGATGGAAAGGGAGACAACTGGTACCACTGGAGCCAGTGTGCGGTCGGGAAAAACACCTGCGAGGACCCTAGACGACATCAGGACAGAGTTGGCCCTCGTCGCGAGGACCCTAGACGACATCAGGACAGAGTTGGCCCTCGTCGCGAGGAGCCTAGACGACATCAGAACAGATCTGGCTCTCGTCAAGGCAGTCGACCCAGGAGGCGCCATCAGCGGACCAGAGGAGGAGGATCGGGACATCTCTCAAGCATCGACCCGGAGGCCGCCATCAGCGGGCCGGGGGAGAACAATCAGGCCACATCTCTCTAGCAGGCACCCCAGAAGCCGCCGTCAGCGGGCTGGGGGGACGAAGACATGGCAAACCAAGACGGCACAGGGAACTCCATTTCCCGCTGAAACAGGTTGATATAGCCGGTGTGGAACTTTGTCTGAACAATCCATTTTTTGAGGAACTTTCAACTTTATTTTTATATCCCATAAAAAGGGATTTGTATTTTTTATTCTACAGAACTATGTGTTACCAAAAGAGGGAAAAGTATGATAATGTCTTTTCTAATTTCTGTGGCTATTTTTATTGCCATTTTAGTGACATGTGGTTGTTGTTGTGTGCCTTGTATCTGCTCATTGTGTGTTAGACTCATCAGTTCCACCATTGAGGGAAGAGTAAAGATGACTCAGCTGACAAGGACTTTGCTTTTTAGACATATTTTATTCTCCCTCCACTGTCATAATAAGTTGTTGTTGTGGACTGTTCTTAAAGGTTTAAAGTGCTCTATATCCCAGCTTCTGATGGGTTTATATAAATGTTGGGACAGACACAGTAAGAAAAAAGAATGACAGTGGTAATGTTTCAAATGCTATATGTTGATCTCGTGAGGTGAGATCAAAAGAGGGATTGAAGTAAAAAGATATGATTCTACACTGTATTGAAGTAAACATGTATAATTTGAACTGTTTTAGGTAATCACAAACGGGTTTTGATAATCACCAAATAGGAATGTTATTCTCACTTTCAAACTCACTGACCCAGAGATTCTGTGTCACACACCAACCTTGCCTGTATCACCCCTAAAAGCCAGATGCTGTTTTTAAGTCGTTAAAGACATCGTTAAATAGGTGAAGAACTGATAGGAAGGGAATGTGGTGTAGATAGGGTGGAGATAAACGTTGACTTTTGACCTGGTGAAATTTAGGATCTCACTCTCTGTTCGGAACTCTGATTGACCTCGACCAGAAGTGAATCCAGCCAATCAGGACACTTGGGGGAGGTGATCAGCTTACACAGCTCCTCCTCACGGAACTCTGATTCGCTTGGGAGGAAAATGGGAAGGAAGAGTCGACTGATCTCCGCCCCAAAAATAGATATGAATACTGATGTTTTTGAGTGTAAAAATGCTTTTTGGTTTGGGGAGTTTGTTGGTCCTGATATCTGTGTCCGCATCGCATCACAAACCTGAAGTCCAATTTCTTTTTGGTTTGATGAGTGGATGGTCCTGACACCTTTATCCGCATCGCATCACAAATCTGAAGTCCGGAGTACTCTGTATAACTTGTATACTTGTTCTATTTCCTACCAGTAAACTCAGATAATTGTTATAACTTTTGATTCCGGTGTTTTCAATTCCTTTCTTAATTTAATAGAGATCCAGCCTCATCCAACGAACGGCGCGTAGCAGAGGTGTTTTGCTCCAACAACACACACACACACACACACACACAATTGCACAACTGACCCACTCTCTAAAGACACTCTCTCTAGGCGGCAGCGCGGCCTCCGGAGAAAACAACTCGTAATGTCTGAATATAAAAACGATGAAGGGGAGATCAATAAAATAAATATTTACCCAAAGAAAATTGTGTGTGTGAGTGTGTGTGTGTGTGTGTGTGTGTGTGTGTGTGTGTGTGTGTGTGTGTGTGTGTGTGTGTGTGTGTGTGTGTGTGTGTGTGTGTGTGTGTGTGTGTGCGCCCGGTCTACAGAGAGGGCCCACTAACCCGTCATGTAGATAAGATCAACAGCATGGCCAACATCACTGCGTAGAGACACAGAAATAAAGAGCAGCATAGAAACCACGTTTGAAACTCCGTGTGCACGGCGGCACGATCACTGGGAACACAGCACTCAGGAGCAAGGCACACATTCACATTAACTAAACAAAGCAGCTTTGCTTGGGCCTTCAACTTGGGCAACCGCTGTGTGTGTATCTT